>NW_027672837.1:600000-785000 GCF_964194105.1 Spermophilus citellus | reverse complement strand
ACTCAAACTGGATGATACTTTCAGGTTATGATCAGTACACTAAGCCCACTTGGTTCCCCAAATTTCGTTCTTCTATGTTGAAGCGTTCGTTTCCAGTAACAGTTTGAATTTTGGCGTTTCACTCTGTTTTCTCCTATATTGATAGATGTATGTGGAACTCTAAATCAAACACGGTTTGTGCTAGCTTCTTGAAACTTGACACGATAATGTAGTTTCAAGTTCTATCTCTAGGTTTTGTTTCCTCTTGATGTAGCCCTAAGCAGTGACTGGCGAGATACACTGTCCTTGAAAGGGGTTGCCACGCTTCCCAAAATTACGAATCTCCAGAAATCTCAGCAACTATTTTTTCACCCAAACTGGATGATACTTTCAGGTAATGATCAGTACACTAAGCCCACATGGTTCCCCAAATTTCGTTCTTCTATGTTGAAACGTTCATTTCCAGTAACAGTTTGAATTTTGGCGTTTCACTCTGTTTTCTCCTGTATTGATAGATGTATGTGGAACTCTAAATCAAACACGGTTTGTGCTAGCTTCTTGAAACTTGACACGATAATGTAGTTTCAAGTTCTATCTCTAGGTTTTGTTTCCTCTTGATGTAGCCCTAAGCAGTGACTGGCGAGATACACTGTCCTTGAAAGGGGTTGCCACGCTTCCCAAAATTACGAATCTCCAGAAATCTCAGAAACTATTTTTTCACCCAAACTGGATGATACTTTCAGGTAATGATCAGTACACTAAGCCCACTTGGTTCCCCAAATTTCGTTCTTCTATGTTGAAGCGTTCGTTTCCAGTAACAGTTTGAATTTTGGCGTTTCACTCTGTTTTCTCCTATATTGATAGATGTATGTGGAACTCTAAATCAAACACGGTTTGGGCTAACTTCTTGAAACTTGACACGATAATGTAGTTTCAAGTTCTCTCTCTAGGTTTTGTTTCCTCTTGATGTAGGCCTAAGCAGTGACTGGCGAGATACACTGTCCTTGAAAGGGGTTGCCAAGCTACCCAAAATTACGAATCTCCAGAAATCTCAGCAACTCTTTTTTCACCCAAACTGGATGATACTTTCAGGTAATGATCAGTACACTAAGCCCAGTTGGTTCCCCAAATTTCGTTCTTCTATGTTGAAGCGTTCGTTTCCAGTAACAGTTTGAATTTTGGCGTTTCACTCTGTTTTCTCCTATATTGATAGATGTATGTGGAACTCTAAATCAAACACGGTTTGTGCTAGCTTCTTGAAACTTGACACGATAATGTAGTTTCAAGTTCTATCTCTAGGTTTTGTTTCCTGTTGATGTAGCCCTAAGCAGTGACTGGCGAAATACACTGTCCTTGAAAGGGGTTGCCAAGCTTCCCAAAATTACGAATCTCCAGAAATCTCAGCAACTATTTTTTCACCCAAACTGGATGATACTTTCAGGTAATGATCAGTACACTAAGCCCACTTGGTTCCCCAAATTTCGTTCTTCTATGTTGAAGCGTTCGTTTCCAGTAACAGTTTGAATTTTGGCGTTTCACTCTGTTTTCTCCTATATTGATAGATGTATGTGGAACTCTAAATCAAACACGGTTTGTGCTAGCTTCTTCAAACTTGACACGATTATGTAGTTTCAAGTTCTGTCTCTAGGTTTTGTTTCCTCTTGATGTAGCCCTAAGCAGTGACTGGCGAAATACACTGTCCTTGAAAGGGGTTGCCAAGCTACCCAAAATTACGAATCTCCAGAAATCTCAGCAACTATTTTTTCACCCAAACTGGATGATACTTTCAGGTAATGATCAGTACACTAAGCCCACTTGGTTCCCCAAATTTCGTTCTTCTATGTTGAAGCGTTCGTTTCCAGTAACAGTTTGAATTTTGGCGTTTCACTCTGTTTTCTCCTATATTGATAGATGTATGTGGAACTCTAAATCAAACACGGTTTGTGCTAGCTTCTTGAAACTTGACACGATAATGTAGTTTCAAGTTCTGTCTCTAGGTTTTGTTTCCTCTTGATGTAGCCCTAAGCAGTGACTGGCGAGATACACTGTCCTTGAAAGGGGTTGCCAAGCTACCCAAAATTACGAATCTCCAGAAATCTCAGCAACTCTTTTTTCACCCAAACTGGATGATACTTTCAGGTAATGATCAGTACACTAAGCCCAGTTGGTTCCCCAAATTTCGTTCTTCTATGTTGAAGCGTTCGTTTCCAGTAACAGTTTGAATTTTGGCGTTTCACTCTGTTTTCTCCTATATTGATAGATGTATGTGGAACTCTAAATCAAACACGGTTTGTGCTAGCTTCTTCAAACTTGACACCATTATGTAGTTTCAAGTTCTGTCTCTAGGTTTTGTTTCCTCTTGATGTAGCCCTAAGCAGTGACTGGCGAAATACACTGTCCTTGAAAGGGGTTGCCAAGCTACCCAAAATTACGAATCTCCAGAAATCTCAGCAACTATTTTTTCACCCAAACTGGATGATACTTTCAGGTAATGATCAGTACACTAAGCCCACTTGGTTCCCCAAATTTCGTTCTTCTATGTTGAAGCGTTCGTTTCCAGTAACAGTTTGAATTTTGGCGTTTCACTCTGTTTTCTCCTATATTGATAGATGTATGTGGAACTCTAAATCAAACACGGTTTGTGCTAGCTTCTTGAAACTTGACACGATAATGTAGTTTCAAGTTCTGTCTCTAGGTTTTGTTTCCTCTTGATGTAGCCCTAAGCAGTGACTGGCGAGATACACTGTCCTTGAAAGGGGTTGCCAAGCTACCCAAAATTACGAATCTCCAGAAATCTCAGCAACTCTTTTTTCACCCAAACTGGATGATACTTTCAGGTAATGATCAGTACACTAAGCCCAGTTGGTTCCCCAAATTTCGTTCTTCTATGTTGAAGCGTTCGTTTCCAGTAACAGTTTGAATTTTGGCGTTTCACTCTGTTTTCTCCTATATTGATAGATGTATGTGGAACTCTAAATCAAACACGGTTTGTGCTAGCTTCTTCAAACTTGACACCATTATGTAGTTTCAAGTTCTGTCTCTAGGTTTTGTTTCCTCTTGATGTAGCCCTAAGCAGTGAGTGGCGAGATACACTGTCCTTGAAATTGGTTGCCAAGCTACCCCAAATTACGAATCTCCAGAAATCTCAGCAACTATTTTTTCACCCAAACTGGATGATACTTTCAGGTTATGATCAGTACACTAAGCCCACTTGGTTCCCCAAATTTCGTTCTTCTATGTTGAAGCGTTCGTTTCCAGTAACAGTTTGAATTTTGGCGTTTCACTCTGTTTTCTCCTATATTGATAGATGTATGTGGAACTCTAAATCAAACACGGTTTGTGCTAGCTTCTTGAAACTTGACACGATAATGTAGTTTCAAGTTCTGTCTCTAGGTTTTGTTTCCTCTTGATGTAGCCCTAAGCAGTGACTGGCGAGATACACTGTCCTTGAAAGGGGTTGCCAAGCTACCCAAAATTACGAATCTCCAGAAATCTCAGCAACTATTTTTTCACAAAAAATGGATGATACTTTCAGGTAATGATCAGTACACTAAGCCCACTTGGTTCCCCAAATTTCGTTCTTCTATGTTGAAGCGTTCGTTTCCAGTAACAGTTTGAATTTTGGCGTTTCACTCTGTTTTCTCCTATATTGATAGATGTATGTGGAACTCTAAATCAAACACGGTTTGTGCTAGCTTCTTCAAACTTGACACAATAATGTAGTTTCAAGTTCTGTCTCTAGGTTTTGTTTCCTCTTGATGTAGCCCTAAGCAGTGACTGGCGAGATACACTGTCCTTGAAAGGGGTTGCCAAGCTACCCAAAATTACGAATCTCCAGAAATCTCAGCAACTATTTTTTCACCCAAACTGGATGATACTTTCAGGTAATGATCAGTACACTAAGCCCACTTGGTTCCCCAAATTTCGTTCTTCTATGTTGAAGCGTTCGTTTCCAGTAACAGTTTGAATTTTGGCGTTTCACTCTGTTTTCTCCTATATTGATAGATGTATGTGGAACTCTAAATCAAACACGGTTTGGGCTAGCTTCTTGAAACTTGACACGATAATGTAGTTTCAAGTTCTATCTCTAGGTTTTGTTTCCTCTTGATGTAGCCCTAAGCAGTGACTGGCGAGATACACTGTCCTTGAAAGGGGTTGCCACGCTTCCCAAAATTACGAATCTCCAGAAATCTCAGCAACTATTTTTTCACCCAAACTGGATGATACTTTCAGGTAATGATCAGTACACTAAGCCCACTTGGTTCCCCAAATTTCGTTCTTCTATGTTGAAGCGTTCGTTTCCAGTAACAGTTTGAATTTTGGCTTTTCACTCTGTTTTCTCCTATATTGATAGATGTATGTGGAACTCTAAATCAAACACGGTTTGTGCTAGCTTCTTCAAACTTGACACGATTATGTAGTTTCAAGTTCTGTCTCTAGGTTTTGTTTCCTCTTGATGTAGCCCTAAGCAGTGACTGGCGAGATACACTGTCCTTGAAAGGGATTGCCAAGCTACCCAAAATTACGAATCTCCGGAAATCTCAGCAACTATTTTTTCACCCAAACTGGATGATACTTTCAGGTAATGATCAGTACACTAAGCCCACTTGGTTCCCCAAATTTCGTTCTTCTATGTTGAAGCGTTCGTTTCCAGTAACAGTTTGAATTTTGGCGTTTCACTCTGTTTTCTCCTATATTGATAGATGTATGTGGAACTCTAAATCAAACACGGTTTGTGCTAGCTTCTTGAAACTTGACACGATAATGTAGTTTCAAGTTCTATCTCTAGGTTTTGTTTCCTCTTGATGTAGCCCTAAGCAGTGACTGGCGAGATACACTGTCCTTGAAAGGGGTTGCCAAGCTTCCCAAAATTACGAATCTCCAGAAATCTCAGCAACTATTTTTTCACCCAAACTGGATGATACTTTCAGGTAATGATCAGTACACTAAGCCCACTTGGTTCCCCAAATTTCGTTCTTCTATGTTGAAGCGTTCGTTTCCAGTAACAGTTTGAATTTTGGCGTTTCACTCTGTTTTCTCCTATATTGATAGATGTATGTGGAACTCTAAATCAAACACGGTTTGGGCTAGCTTCTTGAAACTTGACACGATAATGTAGTTTCAAGTTCTGTCTCTAGGTTTTGTTTCCTCTTGATGTAGCCCTAAGCAGTGACTGGCGAGATACACTGTCCTTGAAAGGGGTTGCCAAGCTACCCAAAATTACGAATCTCCAGAAATCTCAGCAACTATTTTTTCACCCAAACTGGATGATACTTTCAGGTAATGATCAGTACACTAAGCCCACTTGGTTCCCCAAATTTCGTTCTTCTATGTTGAAGCGTTCGTTTCCAGTAACAGTTTGAATTTTGGCGTTTCACTCTGTTTTCTCCTATATTGATAGATGTATGTGGAACTCTAAATCAAACACGGTTTGTGCTAGCTTCTTGAAACTTGACACGATAATGTAGTTTCAAGTTCTATCTCTAGGTTTTGTTTCCTCTTGATGTAGCCCTAAGCAGTGACTGGCGAGATACACTGTCCTTGAAAGGGGTTGCCACGCTTCCCAAAATTACGAATCTCCAGAAATCTCAGCAACTATTTTTTCACCCAAACTGGATGATACTTTCAGGTAATGATCAGTACACTAAGCCCACTTGGTTCCCCAAATTTCGTTCTTCTATGTTGAAGCGTTCGTTTCCAGTAACAGTTTGAATTTTGGCTTTTCACTCTGTTTTCTCCTATATTGATAGATGTATGTGGAACTCTAAATCAAACACGGTTTGTGCTAGCTTCTTCAAACTTGACACGATTATGTAGTTTCAAGTTCTGTCTCTAGGTTTTGTTTCCTCTTGATGTAGCCCTAAGCAGTGACTGGCGAGATACACTGTCCTTGAAAGGGATTGCCAAGCTACCCAAAATTACGAATCTCCAGAAATCTCAGCAACTATTTTTTCACCCAAACTGGATGATACTTTCAGGTAATGATCAGTACACTAAGCCCACTTGGTTCCCCAAATTTCGTTCTTCTATGTTGAAGCGTTCGTTTCCAGTAACAGTTTGAATTTTGGCGTTTCACTCTGTTTTCTCGTATATTGATAGATGTATGTGGAACTCTAAATCAAACACGGTTTGTGCTAGCTTCTTGAAACTTGACACGATAATGTAGTTTCAAGTTCTATCTCTAGGTTTTGTTTCCTCTTGATGTAGCCCTAAGCAGTGACTGGCGAGATACACTGTCCTTGAAAGGGGTTGCCAAGCTTCCCAAAATTACGATTCCAGAAATCTCAGCAACTATTTTTTCACCCAAACTGGATGATACTTTCAGGTAATGATCAGTACACTAAGCCCACTTGGTTCCCCAAATTTCGTTCTTCTATGTTGAAGCGTTCATTTCCAGTAACAGTTTGAATTTTGGCGTTTCACTCTGTTTTCTCCTGTATTGATAGATGTATGTGGAACTCTAAATCAAACACGGTTTGTGCTAGCTTCTTGAAACTTGACACGATAATGTAGTTTCAAGTTCTATCTCTAGGTTTTGTTTCCTCTTGATGTAGCCCTAAGCAGTGACTGGCGAGATACACTGTCCTTGAAAGGGGTTGCCACGCTTCCCAAAATTACGAATCTCCAGAAATCTCAGAAACTATTTTTTCACCCAAACTGGATGATACTTTCAGGTAATGATCAGTACACTAAGCCCACTTGGTTCCCCAAATTTCGTTCTTCTATGTTGAAGCGTTCGTTTCCAGTAACAGTTTGAATTTTGGCGTTTCACTCTGTTTTCTCCTATATTGATAGATGTATGTGGAACTCTAAATCAAACACGGTTTGGGCTAGCTTCTTGAAACTTGACACGATAATGTAGTTTCAAGTTCTGTCTCTAGGTTTTGTTTCCTCTTGATGTAGCCCTAAGCAGTGACTGGCGAGATACACTGTCCTTGAAAGGGGTTGCCAAGCTACCCAAAATTACGAATCTCCAGAAATGTCAGCAACTATTTTTTCACCCAAACTGGATGATACTTTCAGGTAATGATCAGTACACTAAGCCCACTTGGTTCCCCAAATTTCGTTCTTCTATGTTGAAGCGTTCGTTTCCAGTAACAGTTTGAATTTTGGCGTTTCACTCTGTTTTCTCCTATATTGATAGATGTATGTGGAACTCTAAATCAAACACGGTTTGGGCTAGCTTCTTGAAACTTGACACGATAATGTAGTTTCAAGTTCTATCTCTAGGTTTTGTTTCCTCTTGATGTAGCCCTAAGCAGTGACTGGCGAGATACACTGTCCTTGAAAGGGGTTGCCAAACTTCCCAAAATTACGAATCTCCAGAAATCTCAGCAACTATTTTTTCACCCAAACTGGATGATACTTTCAGGTAATGATCAGTACACTAAGCCCACTTGGTTCCCCAAATTTCGTTCTTCTATGTTGAAGCGTTCGTTTCCAGTAACAGTTTGAATTTTGGCGTTTCACTCTGTTTTCTCCTATATTGATAGATGTATGTGGAACTCTAAATCAAACACGGTTTGTGCTAGCTTCTTCAAACTTGACACGATTATGTAGTTTCAAGTTCTGTCTCTAGGTTTTGTTTCCTCTTGATGTAGCCCTAAGCAGTGACTGGCGAGATACACTGTCCTTGAAAGGGGTTGCCAAGCTACCCAAAATTACGAATCTCCAGAAATCTCAGCAACTATTTTTTCACCCAAACTGGATGATACTTTCAGGTAATGATCAGTACACTAAGCCCACTTGGTTCCCCAAATTTCGTTCTTCTATGTTGAAGCGTTCGTTTCCAGTTACAGTTTGAATTTTGGCGTTTCACTCTGTTTTCTCCTATATTGATAGATGTATGTGGAACTCTAAATCAAACACGGTTTGTGCTAGCTTCTTGAAATTTGACACGATAATGTAGTTTCAAGTTCTATCTCTAGGTTTTGTTTCCTCTTGATGTAGCCCTAAGCAGTGACTGGCGAGATACACTGTCCTTGAAAGGGGTTGCCAAGCTTCCCAAAATTACGAATCTCCAGAAATCTCAGCAACTATTTTTTCACCCAAACTGGATGATACTTTCAGGTAATGATCAGTACACTAAGCCCACTTGGTTCCCCAAATTTCGTTCTTCTATGTTGAAGCGTTCGTTTCCAGTAACAGTTTGAATTTTGGCGTTTCACTCTGTTTTCTCCTGTATTGATAGATGTATGTGGAACTCTAAATCAAACACGGTTTGTGCTAGCTTCTTGAAACTTGACACGATAATGTAGTTTCAAGTTCTATCTCTAGGTTTTGTTTCCTCTTGATGTAGCCCTAAGCAGTGACTGGCGAGATACACTGACCTTGAAAGGGGTTGCCACGCTTCCCAAAATTACGAATCTCCAGAAATCTCAGAAACTATTTTTTCACCCAAACTGGATGATACTTTCAGGTAATGATCAGTACACTAAGCCCACTTGGTTCCCCAAATTTCGTTCTTCTATGTTGAAGCGTTCGTTTCCAGTAACAGTTTGAATTTTGGCGTTTCACTCTGTTTTCTCCTATATTGATAGATGTATGTGGAACTCTAAATCAAACACGGTTTGGGCTAGCTTCTTGAAACTTGACACGATAATGTAGTTTCAAGTTCTGTCTCTAGGTTTTGTTTCCTCTTGATGTAGCCCTAAGCAGTGACTGGCGAGATACACTGTCCTTGAAAGGGGTTGCCAAGCTACCCAAAATTACGAATCTCCAGAAATCTCAGCAACTATTTTTTCACCCAAACTGGATGATACTTTCAGGTAATGATCAGTACACTAAGCCCACTTGGTTCCCCAAATTTCGTTCTTCTATGTTGAAGCGTTCGTTTCCAGTAACAGTTTGAATTTTGGCGTTTCACTCTGTT
Source organism: Spermophilus citellus (assembly GCF_964194105.1). Classification (NCBI taxonomy): domain Eukaryota; kingdom Metazoa; phylum Chordata; class Mammalia; order Rodentia; family Sciuridae; genus Spermophilus; species Spermophilus citellus. Next base: position 776,149 of record NW_027672837.1, on the reverse strand, counting down.
TTCTCCTATATTGATAGATGTATGTGGAACTCTAAATCAAACACGGTTTGTGCTAGCTTCTTGAAACTTGACACGATAATGTAGTTTCAAGTTCTATCTCTAGGTTTTGTTTCCTGTTGATGTAGCCCTAAGCAGTGACTGGGGAGATACACTGTCCTTGAAAGGGGTTGCCAATCTTCCCAAAATTACGAATCTCCAGAAATCTCAGCAACTATTTTTTCACCCAAACTGGATGATACTTTCAGGTAATGATCAGTACACTAAGCCCACTTGGTTCCCCAAATTTCGTTCTTCTATGTTGAAGCGTTCGTTTCCAGTAACAGTTTGAATTTTGGCGTTTCACTCTGTTTTCTCCTATATTGATAGATGTATGTGGAACTCTAAATCAAACACGGTTTGTGCTAGCTTCTTCAAACGTGACACGATTATGTAGTTTCAAGTTCTGTCTCTAGGTTTTGTTTCCTTTTGATGTAGCCCTAAGCAGTGACTGGCGAGATACACTGTCCTTGAAAGGGGTTGCCAAGCTACCCAAAATTACGAATCTCCAGAAATCTCAGCAACTATTTTTTCACCCAAACTGGATGATACTTTCAGGTAATGATCAGTACACTAAGCCCACTTGGTTCCCCAAATTTCGTTCTTCTATGTTGAAGCGTTCGTTTCCAGTTACAGTTTGAATTTTGGCGTTTCACTCTGTTTTCTCCTATATTGATAGATGTATGTGGAACTCTAAATCAAACACGGTTTGTGCTAGCTTCTTGAAATTTGACACGATAATGTAGTTTCAAGTTCTATCTCTAGGTTTTGTTTCCTCTTGATGTAGCCCTAAGCAGTGACTGGCGAGATACACTGTCCTTGAAAGGGGTTGCCAAGCTTCCCAAAATTACGAATCTCCAGAAATCTCAGCAACTATTTTTTCACCCAAACTGGATGATACTTTCAGGTAATGATCAGTACACTAAGCCCACTTGGTTCCCCAAATTTCGTTCTTCTATGTTGAAGCGTTCATTTCCAGTAACAGTTTGAATTTTGGCGTTTCACTCTGTTTTCTCCTGTATTGATAGATGTATGTGGAACTCTAAATCAAACACGGTTTGTGCTAGCTTCTTGAAACTTGACACGATAATGTAGTTTCAAGTTCTATCTCTAGGTTTTGTTTCCTCTTGATGTAGCCCTAAGCAGTGACTGGCGAAATACACTGTCCTTGAAAGGGGATGCCACGCTTCCCAAAATTACGAATCTCCAGAAATCTCAGAAACTATTTTTTCACCGAAACTGGATGATACTTTCAGGTAATGATCAGTACACTAAGCCCACTTGGTTCCCCAAATTTCGTTCTTCTATGTTGAAGCGTTCGTTTCCAGTAACAGTTTGAATTTTGGCGTTTCACTCTGTTTTCTCCTATATTGATAGATGTATGTGGAACTCTAAATCAAACACGGTTTGTGCTAGCTTCTTCAAACTTGACACGATTATGTAGTTTCAAGTTCTGTCTCTAGGTTTTGTTTCCTCTTGATGTAGCCCTAAGCAGTGACTGGCGAGATACACTGTCCTTGAAAGGGGTTGCCAAGCTACCCAAAATTACGAATCTCCAGAAATCTCAGCAACTATTTTTTCACCCAAACTGGATGATACTTTCAGGTAATGATCAGTACACTAAGCCCACTTGGTTCCCCAAATTTCGTTCTTCTATGTTGAAGCGTTCGTTTCCAGTTACAGTTTGAATTTTGGCGTTTCACTCTGTTTTCTCCTATATTGATAGATGTATGTGGAACTCTAAATCAAACACGGTTTGTGCTAGCTTCTTGAAACTTGACACGATAATGTAGTTTCAAGTTCTATCTCTAGGTTTTGTTTCCTCTTGATGTAGCCCTAAGCAGTGACTGGCGAGATACACTGTCTTTGAAAGGGGTTGCCAAGCTTCCCAAAATTACGAATCTCCAGAAATCTCAGCAACTATTTTTTCACCCAAACTGGATGATACTTTCAGGTAATGATCAGTACACTAAGCCCACTTGGTTCCCCAAATTTCGTTCTTCTATGTTGAAGCGTTCGTTTCCAGTAACAGTTTGAATTTTGGCGTTTCACTCTGTTTTCTCCTATATTGATAGATGTATGTGGAACTCTAAATCAAACACGGTTTGTGCTAGCTTCTTCAAACTTGACACCATTATGTAGTTTCAAGTTCTGTCTCTAGGTTTTGTTTCCTCTTGATGTAGCCCTAAGCAGTGACTGGCGAGATACACTGTCCTTGAAAGGGGTTGCCAAGCTTCCCAAAATTACGAATCTCCAGAAATCTCAGCAACTATTTTTTCACCCAAACTGGATGATACTTTCAGGTAATGATCAGTACACTAAGCCCACTTGGTTCCCCAAATTTCGTTCTTCTATGTTGAAGCGTTCGTTTCCAGTAACAGTTTGAATTTTGGCGTTTCACTCTGTTTTCTCCTATATTGATAGATGTATGTGGAACTCTAAATCAAACACGGTTTGTGCTAGCTTCTTGAAACTTGACACCATTATGTAGTTTCAAGTTCTGTCTCTAGGTTTTGTTTCCTCTTGATGTAGCCCTAAGCAGTGACTGGCGAGATACACTGTCCTTGAAAGGGGTTGCCAAGCTACCCAAAATTACGAATCTCCAGAAATCTCAGCAACTATTTTTTCACAAAAAATGGATGATACTTTCAGGTAATGATCAGTACACTAAGCCCACTTGGTTCCCCAAATTTCGTTCTTCTATGTTGAAGCGTTCGTTTCCAGTTACAGTTTGAATTTTGGCGTTTCACTCTGTTTTCTCCTATATTGATAGATGTATGTGGAACTCTAAATCAAACACGGTTTGTGCTAGCTTCTTGAAATTTGACACGATAATGTAGTTTCAAGTTCTATCTCTAGGTTTTGTTTCCTCTTGATGTAGCCCTAAGCAGTGACTGGCGAGATACACTGTCCTTGAAAGGGGTTGCCAAGCTTCCCAAAATTACGAATCTCCAGAAATCTCAGCAACTATTTTTTCACCCAAACTGGATGATACTTTCAGGTAATGATCAGTACACTAAGCCCACTTGGTTCCCCAAATTTCGTTCTTCTATGTTGAAGCGTTCGTTTCCAGTAACAGTTTGAATTTTGGCGTTTCACTCTGTTTTCTCCTGTATTGATAGATGTATGTGGAACTCTAAATCAAACACGGTTTGTGCTAGCTTCTTGAAACTTGACACGATAATGTAGTTTCAAGTTCTATCTCTAGGTTTTGTTTCCTCTTGATGTAGCCCTAAGCAGTGACTGGCGAGATACACTGTCCTTGAAAGGGGTTGCCACGCTTCCCAAAATTACGAATCTCCAGAAATCTCAGAAACTATTTTTTCACCCAAACTGGATGATACTTTCAGGTAATGATCAGTACACTAAGCCCACTTGGTTCCCCAAATTTCGTTCTTCTATGTTGAAGCGTTCGTTTCCAGTAACAGTTTGAATTTTGGCGTTTCACTCTGTTTTCTCCTATATTGATAGATGTATGTGGAACTCTAAATCAAACACGGTTTGGGCTAGCTTCTTGAAACTTGACACGATAATGTAGTTTCAAGTTCTGTCTCTAGGTTTTGTTTCCTCTTGATGTAGCCCTAAGCAGTGACTGGCGAGATACACTGTCCTTGAAAGGGGTTGCCAAGCTACCCAAAATTACGAATCTCCAGAAATCTCAGCAACTATTTTTTCACCCAAACTGGATGATACTTTCAGGTAATGATCAGTACACTAAGCCCACTTGGTTCCCCAAATTTCGTTCTTCTATGTTGAAGCGTTCGTTTCCAGTAACAGTTTGAATTTTGGCGTTTCACTCTGTTTTCTCCTATATTGATAGATGTATGTGGAACTCTAAATCAAACACGGTTTGTGCTAGCTTCTTGAAACTTGACACGATAATGTAGTTTCAAGTTCTATCTCTAGGTTTTGTTTCCTGTTGATGTAGCCCTAAGCAGTGACTGGGGAGATACACTGTCCTTGAAAGGGGTTGCCAATCTTCCCAAAATTACGAATCTCCAGAAATCTCAGCAACTATTTTTTCACCCAAACTGGATGATACTTTCAGGTAATGATCAGTACACTAAGCCCACTTGGTTCCCCAAATTTCGTTCTTCTATGTTGAAGCGTTCGTTTCCAGTAACAGTTTGAATTTTGGCGTTTCACTCTGTTTTCTCCTATATTGATAGATGTATGTGGAACTCTAAATCAAACACGGTTTGTGCTAGCTTCTTCAAACGTGACACGATTATGTAGTTTCAAGTTCTGTCTCTAGGTTTTGTTTCCTCTTGATGTAGCCCTAAGCAGTGACTGGCGAGATACACTGTCCTTCAAAGGGGTTGCCAAGCTACCCAAAATTACGAATCTCCAGAAATCTCAGCAACTATTTTTTCACCCAAACTGGATGATACTTTCAGGTAATGATCAGTACACTAAGCCCACTTGGTTCCCCAAATTTCGTTCTTCTATGTTGAAGCGTTCGTTTCCAGTTACAGTTTGAATTTTGGCGTTTCACTCTGTTTTCTCCTATATTGATAGATGTATGTGGAACTCTAAATCAAACACGGTTTGTGCTAGCTTCTTGAAATTTGACACGATAATGTAGTTTCAAGTTCTATCTCTAGGTTTTGTTTCCTCTTGATGTAGCCCTAAGCAGTGACTGGCGAGATACACTGTCCTTGAAAAGGGTTGCCAAGCTTCCCAAAATTACGAATCTCCAGAAATCTCAGCAACTATTTTTTCACCCAAACTGGATGATACTTTCAGGTAATGATCAGTACACTAAGCCCACTTGGTTCCCCAAATTTCGTTCTTCTATGTTGAAGCGTTCATTTCCAGTAACAGTTTGAATTTTGGCGTTTCACTCTGTTTTCTCCTGTATTGATAGATGTATGTGGAACTCTAAATCAAACACGGTTTGTGCTAGCTTCTTGAAACTTGACACGATAATGTAGTTTCAAGTTCTATCTCTAGGTTTTGTTTCCTCTTGATGTAGCCCTAAGCAGTGACTGGCGAGATACACTGTCCTTGAAAGGGGATGCCACGCTTCCCAAAATTACGAATCTCCAGAAATCTCAGAAACTATTTTTTCACCGAAACTGGATGATACTTTCAGGTAATGATCAGTACACTAAGCCCACTTGGTTCCCCAAATTTCGTTCTTCTATGTTGAAGCGTTCGTTTCCAGTAACAGTTTGAATTTTGGCGTTTCACTCTGTTTTCTCCTATATTGATAGATGTATGTGGAACTCTAAATCAAACACGGTTTGTGCTAGCTTCTTCAAACTTGACACGATTATGTAGTTTCAAGTTCTGTCTCTAGGTTTTGTTTCCTCTTGATGTAGCCCTAAGCAGTGACTGGCGAGATACACTGTCCTTGAAAGGGGTTGCCAAGCTACCCAAAATTACGAATCTCCAGAAATCTCAGCAACTATTTTTTCACCCAAACTGGATGATACTTTCAGGTACTGATCAGTACACTAAGCCCACTTGGTTCCCCAAATTTCGTTCTTCTATGTTGAAGCGTTCGTTTCCAGTTACAGTTTGAATTTTGGCGTTTCACTCTGTTTTCTCCTATATTGATAGATGTATGTGGAACTCTAAATCAAACACGGTTTGTGCTAGCTTCTTGAAACTTGACACGATAATGTAGTTTCAAGTTCTATCTCTAGGTTTTGTTTCCTGTTGATGTAGCCCTAAGCAGTGACTGGCGAGATACACTGTCCTTGAAAGGGGTTGCCAAGCTTCCCAAAATTACGAATCTCCAGAAATCTCAGCAACTATTTTTTCACCCAAACTGGATGATACTTTCAGGTAATGATCAGTACACTAAGCCCACTTGGTTCCCCAAATTTCGTTCTTCTATGTTGAAGCGTTCGTTTCCAGTAACAGTTTGAATTTTGGCGTTTCACTCTGTTTTCTCCTATATTGATAGATGTATGTGGAACTCTAAATCAAACACGGTTTGTGCTAGCTTCTTCAAACTTGACACGATTATGTAGTTTCAAGTTCTGTCTCTAGGTTTTGTTTCCTCTTGATGTAGCCCTAAGCAGTGACTGGCGAAATACACTGTCCTTGAAAGGGGTTGCCAAGCTACCCAAAATTACGAATCTCCAGAAATCTCAGCAACTATTTTTTCACCCAAACTGGATGATACTTTCAGGTAATGATCAGTACACTAAGCCCACTTTGTTCCCCAAATTTCGTTCTTCTATGTTGAAGCGTTCGTTTCCAGTAACAGTTTGAATTTTGGCGTTTCACTCTGTTTTCTCCTATATTGATAGATGTATGTGGAACTCTAAATCAAACACGGTTTGTGCTAGCTTCTTGAAACTTGACATGATAATGTAGTTTCAAGTTCTGTCTCTAGGTTTTGTTTCCTCTTGATGTAGCCCTAAGCAGTGACTGGCGAGATACACTGACCTTGAAAGGGGTTGCCAAGCTTCCCAAAATTACGAATCTCCAGAAATCTCAGCAACTATTTTTTCACCCAAACTGGATGATACTTTCAGGTAATGATCAGTACACTAAGCCCACTTGGTTCCCCAAATTTCGTTCTTCTATGTTGAAGCGTTCGTTTCCAGTAACAGTTTGAATTTTGGCGTTTCACTCTGTTTTCTCCTATATTGATAGATGTATGTGGAACTCTAAATCAAACACGGTTTGTGCTAGCTTCTTGAAACTTCACAAGATAATGTAGTTTCAAGTTCTATCTCTAGGTTTTGTTTCCTCTTGATGTAGCCCTAAGCAGTGACTGGCGAGATACACTGTCTTTGAAAGGGGTTGCCAAGCTTCCCAAAATTACGAATCTCCAGAAATCTCAGCAACTATTTTTTCACCCAAACTGGATGATACTTTCAGGTAATGATCAGTACACTAAGCCCACTTGGTTCCCCAAATTTCGTTCTTCTATGTTGAAGCGTTCGTTTCCAGTAACAGTTTGAATTTTGGCGTTTCACTCTGTTTTCTCCTATATTGATAGATGTATGTGGAACTCTAAATCAAACACGGTTTGTGCTAGCTTCTTCAAACTTGACACCATTATGTAGTTTCAAGTTCTGTCTCTAGGTTTTGTTTCCTCTTGATGTAGCCCTAAGCAGTGACTGGCGAGATACACTGTCCTTGAAAGGGGTTGCCAAGCTTCCCAAAATTACGAATCTCCAGAAATCTCAGCAACTATTTTTTCACCCAAACTGGATGATACTTTCAGGTAATGATCAGTACACTAAGCCCACTTGGTTCCCCAAATTTCGTTCTTCTATGTTGAAGCGTTCGTTTCCAGTAACAGTTTGAATTTTGGCGTTTCACTCTGTTTTCTCCTATATTGATAGATGTATGTGGAACTCTAAATCAAACACGGTTTGTGCTAGCTTCTTGAAACTTGACACCATTATGTAGTTTCAAGTTCTGTCTCTAGGTTTTGTTTCCTCTTGATGTAGCCCTAAGCAGTGACTGGCGAGATACACTGTCCTTGAAAGGGGTTGCCAAGCTACCCAAAATTACGAATCTCCAGAAATCTCAGCAACTATTTTTTCACAAAAAATGGATGATACTTTCAGGTAATGATCAGTACACTAAGCACACTTGGTTCCCCAAATTTCGTTCTTCTATGTTGAAGCGTTCGTTTCCAGTAACAGTTTGAATTTTGGCGTTTCACTCTGTTTCCTCCAATATTGATAGGTGTACGTGGAACTCTAAATCAAACACGGTTTGTGCTAGCTTCTTGAAACTTGACACGATAATGTAGTTTCAAGTTCTATCTCTAGGTTTTGTTTCCTCTTGATGTAGCCCTAAGCAGTGACTGGCGAGATACACTGTCCGTGAAAGGGGTTGCCACGCTTCCCAAAATTACGAATCTCCAGAAATCTCAACAACTATTTTTTCACCCAAACTGGATGATACTTTCAGGTAATGATCAGTACACTAAGCCCACTTGGTTCCCCAAATTTCGTTCTTCTATGTTGAACCGTTCGTTTCCAGTAACAGTTTGAATTTTGGCGTTTCACTCTGTTTTCTCCTATATTTATAGATGTATGTGGAACTCTAAATCAAACACGGTTTGTGCTAGCTTCTTGAAACTTGACACGATAATGTAGTTTCAAGTTATGTCTCTAGGTTTTCTTTCCTCTTGATGTAGCCCTAAGCAGTGACTGGCGAGATACACTGTCCTTGAAAGGGGTTGCCAAGCTACCCAAAATTACGAATCTCCAGAAATCTCAGCAACTATTTTTTCACCCAAACTGGATGATACTTTCAGGTAATGATCAGTACACTAAGCCCACTTGGTTCCCCAAATTTCGTTCTTCTATGTTGAAGCGTTCGTTTCCAGTAACAGTTTGAATTTTGGCGTTTCTCTCTGTTTTCTCCTATATTGATAGATGTATGTGGAACTCTAAATCAAACACGGTTTGTGCTAGCTTCTTGAAACTTGACACGATAATGTAGTTTCAAGTTCTATCTCTAGGTTTTGTTTCCTGTTGATGTAGCCCTAAGCAGTGACTGGCGAGATACACTGTCCTTGAAAGGGGTTGCCAAGCTTCCCAAAATTACGAATCTCCAGAAATCTCAGCAACTATTTTTTCACCCAAACTGGATGATACTTTCAGGTAATGATCAGTACACTAAGCCCACTTGGTTCCCCCAATTTCGTTCTTCTATGTTGAAGCGTTCGTTTCCAGTAACAGTTTGAATTTTGGCGTTTCACTCTGTTTTCTCCTGTATTGATAGATGTATGTGGAACTCTAAATCAAACACGGTTTGTGATAGCTTCTTCAAACTTGACACGATTATGTAGTTTCAAGTTCTGTCTCTAGGTTTTGTTTCCTCTTGATGTAGCCCTAAGCAGTGACTGGCGAGATACACTGTCCTTGAAAGGGGTTGCCAAGCTACCCAAATTTACGAATCTCCAGAAATCTCAGCAACTATTTTTTCACCCAAACTGGATGATACTTTCAGGTAATGATCAGTACACTAAGCCCACTTGGTTCCCCAAATTTCGTTCTTCTATGTTGAAGCGTTCGTTTCCAGTAACAGTTTGAATTTTGGCGTTTCACTCTGTTTTCTCCTATATTGATAGATGTATGTGGAACTCTAAATCAAACACGGTTTGTGCTAGCTTCTTGAAACTTGACACGATAATGTAGTTTCCAGTTCTATCTCTAGGTTTTGTTTCCTCTTGATGTAGCCCTAAGCAGTGACTGCCGAGATACACTGTCCTTGAAAGGGGTTGCCAAGCTTCCCAAAATTACGAATCTCCAGAAATCTCAGCAACTATTTTTTCACCCAAACTGGATGATACTTTCAGGTAATGATCAGTACACTAAGCCCACTTGGTTCCCCAAATTTCGTTCTTCTATGTTGAAGCGTTCGTTTCCAGTAACAGTTTGAATTTTGGCGTTTCACTCTTGTTTTCTCCTATATTGATAGATGTATGTGGAACTCTAAATCAAACACGGTTTGTGCTAGCTTCTTGAAACTTGACACGATAATGTAGTTTCAAGTTCTATCTCTAGGTTTTGTTTCCTCTTGATGTAGCCCTAAGCAGTGACTGGCGAGATACACTGTCCTTGAAAGGGGTTGCCAAGCTTCCCAAAATTACGAATCTCCAGAAATCTCAGCAACTATTTTTTCACCCAAACTGGATGATACTTTCAGGTAATGATCAGTACACTAAGCCCACTTGGTTCCCCCAATTTCGTTCTTCTATGTTGAAGCGTTCGTTTCCAGTAACAGTTTGAATTTTGGCGTTTCACTCTGTTTTCTCCTATATTGATAGATGTATGTGGAACTCTAAATCAAACACGGTTTGTGCTAGGTTCTTGAAACTTGACACCATTATGTAGTTTCAAGTTCTGTCTCTAGGTTTTGTTTCCTCTTGATGTAGCCCTAAGCAGTGACTGTCGAGATACACTGTCCTTGAAAGGGGTTGCCAAGCTACCCAAAATTACGAATCTCCAGAAATCTCAGCAACTATTTTTTCACAAAAAATGGATGATACTTTCAGGTAATGATCAGTACACTAAGCACACTTGGTTCCCCAAATTTCGTTCTTCTATGTTGAACCGTTCGTTTCCAGTAACAGTTTGAATTTTGGCGTTTCACTATGTTTTCTCCTATATTGATAGATGTATGTGGAACTCTAAATCAAACACGGTTTGTGCTAGCTTCTTGAAACTTGACACGATAATGTAGTTTCAAGTTCTGTCTCTAGGTTTTGTTTCCTCTTGATGTAGCCCTAAGCAGTGACTGGCGAGATACACTGTCCTTGAAAGGGGTTGCCAAGCTACCCAAAATAACGAATCTCCAGAAATCTCAGCAACTATTTTTTCACCCAAACTGGATGATACTTTCAGGTAATGATCAGTACACTAAGCCCACTTGGTTCCCCAAATTTCGTTCTTCTATGTTGAAGCGTTCGTTTCCAGTAACAGTTTGAATTTTGGCGTTTCACTCTGTTTTCTCCTATATTGATAGATGTATGTGGAACTCTAAATCAAACAGGGTTTGTGCTACCTTCTTGAAACTTGACACGATAATGTAGTTTCAAGTTCTATCTCTAGGTTTTGTTTCCTGTTGATGTAGCCCTAAGCAGTGACTGGCGAGATACACTGACCTTGAAAGGGGTTGCCAAGCTTCCCAAAATTACGAATCTCCAGAAATCTCAGCAACTATTTTTTCACCCAAACTGGATGATACTTTCAGGTAATGATCAGTACACTAAGCCCACTTGCTTCCCCCAACTTCGTTCTTCTATGTTGAAGCGTTCGTTTCCAGTAACAGTCTGAATTTTGGCGTTTCACTCTGTTTTCTCCTGTATTGATAGATGTATGTGGAACTCTAAATCAAACACGGTTTGTGCTAGCTTCTTCAAACTTGACACGATTATGTAGTTTCAAGTTCTGTCTCTAGGTTTTGTTTCCTCTTGATGTAGCCCTAAGCAGTGACTGGCGAGATACACTGTCCTTGAAAGGGGTTGCCAAGCTACCCAAAATTACGAATCTCCAGAAATCTCAGCAACTATTTTTTCACCCAAACTGGATGATACTTTCAGGTAATGATCAGTACACTAAGCCCACTTGGTTCCCCAAATTTCGTTCTTCTATATTGAAGCGTTCGTTTCCAGTAACAGTTTGAATTTTGGCGTTTCACTCTGTTTTCTCCTATATTGATAGATGTATGTGGAACTCTAAATCAAACACGGTTTGTGCTAGCTTCTTGAAACTTGACACGATAATGTAGTTTCAAGTTCTATCTCTAGGTTTTGTTTCCTCTTGATGTAGCCCTAAGCAGTGACTGGCGAGATACACTGACCTTGAAAGGGGTTGCCAAGCTACCCAAAATTACGAATCTCCAGAAATCTCAGAAACTATTTTTTCACCCAAACTGGATGATACTTTCAGGTAATGATCAGTACACTAAGCCCACTTGGTTCCCCAAATTTCGTTCTTCTATGTTGAAGCGTTCGTTTCCAGTAACAGTTTGAATTTTGGCGTTTCACTCTGTTTTCTCCTATATTGATAGATGTATGTGGAACTCTAAATCAAACACGGTTTGTGCTAGCTTCTTGAAACTTGACACGATAATGTAGTTTCAAGTTCTATCTCTAGGTTTTGTTTCCTCTTGATGTAGTCCTAAGCAGTGACTGGCGAGATACACTGTCCTTGAAAGGGGTTGCCAAGCTTCCCAAAATTACGAATCTCCAGAAATCTCAGCAACTATTTTTTCACCCAAACTGGATGATACTTTCAGGTAATGATCAGTACACTAAGCCCACTTGGTTCCCCAAATTTCGTTCTTCTATGTTGAAGCGTTCGTTTCCAGTAACAGTTTGAATTTTGGCGTTTCACTCTGTTTTCTCCTATATTGAGAGATGTATGTGGAACTCTAAATCAAACACGGTTTGTGCTAGCTTCTGGAAACTTGACACGATAATGTAGTTTCAAGTTCTATCTCTAGGTTTTGTTTCCTCTTGATGTAGGCCTAAGCAGTGACTGGCGAGATACACTGTCCTTGAAAGGGGTTGCCAAGCTACCCAAAATTACGAATCTCCAGAAATCTCAGCAACTATTTTTTCACCCAAACTGGATGATACTTTCAGGTAATGATCAGTACACTAAGCCCACTTGGTTCCCCAAATTTCGTTCTTCTATGTTGAAGCGTTCGTTTCCAGTAACAGTTTGAATTTTGGCGTTTCACTCTGTTTTCTCCTATATTGATAGATGTATGTGGAACTCTAAATCAAACACGGTTTGTGCTAGCTTCTTCAAACTTGACACGATAATGTAGTTTCAAGTTCTATCTCTAGGTTTTGTTTCCTCTTGATGTAGCCCTAAGCAGTGACTGGCGAGATACACTGTCCTTGAAAGGGGTTGCCAAGCTTCCCAAAATTACGAATCTCCAGAAATCTCAGCAACTATTTTTTCACCCAAACTGGATGATACTTTCAGGTAATGATCAGTACACTAAGCCCACTTGGTTCCCCAAATTTCGTTCTTCTATGTTGAAGCGTTCGTTTCCAGTAACAGTTTGAATTTTGGCGTTTCACTCTGTTTTCTCCTATATTGATAGATGTATGTGGAACTCTAAATCAAACACGGTTTGTGCTAGCTTCTTCAAACTTGACACGATTATGTAGTTTCAAGTTCTGTCTCTAGGTTTTGTTTCCTCTTGATGTAGCCCTAAGCAGTGACTGGCGAGATACACTGTCCTTGAAAGGGGTTGCCAAGCTACCCAAAATTACGAATCTCCAGAAATCTCAGCAACTATTTTTTCACCCAAACTGGATGATACTTTCAGGTAATGATCAGTACACTAAGCCCACTTGGTTCCCCAAATTTCGTTCTTCTATGTTGAAGCGTTCGTTTCCAGTAACAGTTTGAATTTTGGCGTTTCACTCTGTTTTCTCCTATATTGATAGATGTATGTGGAACTCTAAATCAAACACGGTTTGTACTAGCCTCTTGAAACTTGACACGATAATGTAGTTTCAAGTTCTATCTCTAGGTTTTGTTACCTCTTGATGTAGCCCTAAGCAGTCACTGGCGAGATACACTGTCCTTGAAAGGGGTTGCCAAGCTACCCAAAATTACGAATCTCCAGAAATCTCAGCAACTATTTTTTCACCCAAACTGGATGATACTTTCAGGTAATGATCAGTACACTAAGCCCACTTTGTTCTCCAAATTTCGTTCTTCTATGTTGAAGCGTTCGTTTCCAGTAACAGTTTGAATTTTGGCGTTTCACTCTGTTTTCTCCTATATTGAGAGATGTATGTGGAACTCTAAATCAAACACGGTTTGTGCTAGCTTCTTGAAACTTGACACGATAATGTAGTTTCAAGTTCTATCTCTAGGTTTTGTTTCCTCTTGATGTAGCCCTAAGCAGTGACTGGCGAGATACACTGTCCTTGAAAGGGGTTGCCAAGCTACCCAAAATTACGAATCTCCAGAAATCTCAGCAACTATTTTTTCACCCAAACTGGATGATACTTTCAGGTAATGATCAGTACACTAAGCCCACTTGGTTCCCCAAATTTCGTTCTTCTATGTTGAAGCGTTCGTTTCCAGTAACAGTTTGAATTTTGGCGTTTCACTCTGTTTTCTCCTATATTGATAGATGTATGTGGAACTCTAAATCAAACACGGTTTGTGCTAGCTTCTTGAAACTTGACACGATAATGTAGTTTCAAGTTCTATCTCTAGGTTTTGTTTCCTCTTGATGTAGCCCTAAGCAGTGACTGGCGAGATACACTGTCCTTGAAAGGGGTTGCCAAGCTACCCAAAATTACGAATCTCCAGAAATCTCAGCAACTATTTTTTCACCCAAACTGGATGATACTTTCAGGTAATGATCAGTACACTAAGCCCACTTGGTTCCCCAAATTTCGTTCTTCTATGTTGAAGCGTTCGTTTCCAGTAACAGTTTGAATTTTGGCGTTTCACTCTGTTTTCTCCTATATTGATAGATGTATGTGGAACTCTAAATCAAACACGGTTTGTGCTAGCTTCTTGAAACTTGACACGATAATGTAGTTTCAAGTTCTATCTCTAGGTTTTGTTTCCTCTTGATGTAGCCCTAAGTAGTGACTGGCGAGATACACTGTCCTTGAAAGGGGTTGCCAAGCTACCCAAAATTACGAATCTCCAGAAATCTCAGCAACTATTTTTTCACCCAAACTGGATGATACTTTCAGGTAATGATCAGTACACTAAGCCCACTTGGTTCCCCAAATTTCGTTCTTCTATGTTGAAGCGTTCGTTTCCAGTAACAGTTTGAATTTTGGCGTTTCACTCTGTTTTCTCCTATATTGATAGATGTATGTGGAACTCTAAATCAAACACGGTTTGTGCTAGCTTCTTCAAACTTGACACGATTATGTAGTTTCAAGTTCTGTCTCTAGGTTTTGTTTCCTCTTGATGTAGCCCTAAGCAGTGACTGGCGAGATACACTGTCCTTGAAAGGTGTTGCCAAGCTACCCAAAATTACGAATCTCCAGAAATCTCAGCAACTATTTTTTCACCCAAACTGGATGATACTTTCAGGTAATGATCAGTACACTAAGCCCACTTGGTTCCCCAAATTTCGTTCTTCTATGTTGAAGCGTTCGTTTCCAGTAACAGTTTGAATTTTGGCGTTTCACTCTGTTTTCTCCTATATTGATAGATGTATGTGGAACTCTAAATCAAACACGGTTTGTACTAGCCTCTTGAAACTTGACACGATAATGTAGTTTCAAGTTCTATCTCTAGGTTTTGTTACCTCTTGATGTAGCCCTAAGCAGTGACTGGCGAGATACACTGTCCTTGAAAGGGGTTGCCAAGCTACCCAAAATTACGAATCTCCAGAAATCTCAGCAACTATTTTTTCACCCAAACTGGATGATACTTTCAGGTAATGATCAGTACACTAAGCCCACTTGGTTCCCCAAATTTCGTTCTTCTATGTTGAAGCGTTCGTTTCCAGTAACAGTTTGAATTTTGGCGTTTCACTCTGTTTTCTCCTATATTGATAGATGTATGTGGAACTCTAAATCAAACACGGTTTGTGCTAGCTTCTTGAAACTTGACACGATAATGTAGTTTCAAGTTCTATCTCTAGGTTTTGTTTCCTCTTGATGTAGCCCTAAGCAGTGACTGGCGAGATACACTGACCTTGAAAGGGGTTGCCAAGCTACCCAAAATTACGAATCTCCAGAAATCTCAGCAACTATTTTTTCACCCAAACTGGATTATACTTTCAGGTAATGATCAGTACACTAAGCCCACTTTGTTCCCCAAATTTCGTTCTTCTATGTTGAAGCGTTCGTTTCCAGTAACAGTTTGAATTTTGGCGTTTCACTCTGTTTTCTCCTATATTGATAGATGTATGTGGAACTCTAAATCAAACACGGTTTGTGCTAGCTTCTTGAAACTTGACATGATAATGTAGTTTCAAGTTCTGTCTCTAGGTTTTGTTTCCTCTTGATGTAGCCCTAAGCAGTGACTGGCGAGATACACTGACCTTGAAAGGGGTTGCCAAGCTTCCCAAAATTACGAATCTCCAGAAATCTCAGCAACTATTTTTTCACCCAAACTGGATGATACTTTCAGGTAATGATCAGTACACTAAGCCCACTTGGTTCCCCAAATTTCGTTCTTCTATGTTGAAGCGTTCGTTTCCAGTAACAGTTTGAATTTTGGCGTTTCACTCTGTTTTCTCCTATATTGATAGATGTATGTGGAACTCTAAATCAAACACGGTTTGTGCTAGCTTCTTGAAACTTCACAAGATAATGTAGTTTCAAGTTCTATCTCTAGGTTTTGTTTCCTCTTGATGTAGCCCTAAGCAGTGACTGGCGAGATACACTGTCTTTGAAAGGGGTTGCCAAGCTTCCCAAAATTACGAATCTCCAGAAATCTCAGCAACTATTTTTTCACCCAAACTGGATGATACTTTCAGGTAATGATCAGTACACTAAGCCCACTTGGTTCCCCAAATTTCGTTCTTCTATGTTGAAGCGTTCGTTTCCAGTAACAGTTTGAATTTTGGCGTTTCACTCTGTTTTCTCCTATATTGATAGATGTATGTGGAACTCTAAATCAAACACGGTTTGTGCTAGCTTCTTCAAACTTGACACCATTATGTAGTTTCAAGTTCTGTCTCTAGGTTTTGTTTCCTCTTGATGTAGCCTTAAGCAGTGACTGGCGAGATACACTGTCCTTGAAAGGGGTTGCCAAGCTTCCCAAAATTACGAATCTCCAGAAATCTCAGCAACTATTTTTTCACCCAAACTGGATGATACTTTCAGGTAATGATCAGTACACTAAGCCCACTTGGTTCCCCAAATTTCGTTCTTCTATGTTGAAGCGTTCGTTTCCAGTAACAGTTTGAATTTTGGCGTTTCACTCTGTTTTCTCCTATATTGATAGATGTATGTGGAACTCTAAATCAAACACGGTTTGTGCTAGCTTCTTGAAACTTGACACCATTATGTAGTTTCAAGTTCTGTCTCTAGGTTTTGTTTCCTCTTGATGTAGCCCTAAGCAGTGACTGGCGAGATACACTGTCCTTGAAAGGGGTTGCCAAGCTACCCAAAATTACGAATCTCCAGAAATCTCAGCAACTATTTTTTCACAAAAAATGGATGATACTTTCAGGTAATGATCAGTACACTAAGCACACTTGGTTCCCCAAATTTCGTTCTTCTATGTTGAAGCGTTCGTTTCCAGTAACAGTTTGAATTTTGGCGTTTCACTCTGTTTCCTCCAATATTGATAGGTGTACGTGGAACTCTAAATCAAACACGGTTTGTGCTAGCTTCTTGAAACTTGACACGATAATGTAGTTTCAAGTTCTATCTCTAGGTTTTGTTTCCTCTTGATGTAGCCCTAAGCAGTGACTGGCGAGATACACTGTCCGTGAAAGGGGTTGCCACGCTTCCCAAAATTACGAATCTCCAGAAATCTCAACAACTATTTTTTCACCCAAACTGGATGATACTTTCAGGTAATGATCAGTACACTAAGCCCACTTGGTTCCCCAAATTTCGTTCTTCTATGTTGAACCGTTCGTTTCCAGTAACAGTTTGAATTTTGGCGTTTCACTCTGTTTTCTCCTATATTTATAGATGTATGTGGAACTCTAAATCAAACACGGTTTGTGCTAGCTTCTTGAAACTTGACACGATAATGTAGTTTCAAGTTATGTCTCTAGGTTTTCTTTCCTCTTGATGTAGCCCTAAGCAGTGACTGGCGAGATACACTGTCCTTGAAAGGGGTTGCCAAGCTACCCAAAATTACGAATCTCCAGAAATCTCAGCAACTATTTTTTCACCCAAACTGGATGATACTTTCAGGTAATGATCAGTACACTAAGCCCACTTGGTTCCCCAAATTTCGTTCTTCTATGTTGAAGCGTTCGTTTCCAGTAACAGTTTGAATTTTGGCGTTTCTCTCTGTTTTCTCCTATATTGATAGATGTATGTGGAACTCTAAATCAAACACGGTTTGTGCTAGCTTCTTGAAACTTGACACGATAATGTAGTTTCAAGTTCTATCTCTAGGTTTTGTTTCCTGTTGATGTAGCCCTAAGCAGTGACTGGCGAGATACACTGTCCTTGAAAGGGGTTGCCAAGCTTCCCAAAATTACGAATCTCCAGAAATCTCAGCAACTATTTTTTCACCCAAACTGGATGATACTTTCAGGTAATGATCAGTACACTAAGCCCACTTGGTTCCCCCAATTTCGTTCTTCTATGTTGAAGCGTTCGTTTCCAGTAACAGTTTGAATTTTGGCGTTTCACTCTGTTTTCTCCTGTATTGATAGATGTATGTGGAACTCTAAATCAAACACGGTTTGTGATAGCTTCTTCAAACTTGACACGATTATGTAGTTTCAAGTTCTGTCTCTAGGTTTTGTTTCCTCTTGATGTAGCCCTAAGCAGTGACTGGCGAGATACACTGTCCTTGAAAGGGGTTGCCAAGCTACCCAAATTTACGAATCTCCAGAAATCTCAGCAACTATTTTTTCACCCAAACTGGATGATACTTTCAGGTAATGATCAGTACACTAAGCCCACTTGGTTCCCCAAATTTCGTTCTTCTATGTTGAAGCGTTCGTTTCCAGTAACAGTTTGAATTTTGGCGTTTCACTCTGTTTTCTCCTATATTGATAGATGTATGTGGAACTCTAAATCAAACACGGTTTGTGCTAGCTTCTTGAAACTTGACACGATAATGTAGTTTCCAGTTCTATCTCTAGGTTTTGTTTCCTCTTGATGTAGCCCTAAGCAGTGACTGCCGAGATACACTGTCCTTGAAAGGGGTTGCCAAGCTTCCCAAAATTACGAATCTCCAGAAATCTCAGCAACTATTTTTTCACCCAAACTGGATGATACTTTCAGGTAATGATCAGTACACTAAGCCCACTTGGTTCCCCAAATTTCGTTCTTCTATGTTGAAGCGTTCGTTTCCAGTAACAGTTTGAATTTTGGCGTTTCACTCTTGTTTTCTCCTATATTGATAGATGTATGTGGAACTCTAAATCAAACACGGTTTGTGCTAGCTTCTTGAAACTTGACACGATAATGTAGTTTCAAGTTCTATCTCTAGGTTTTGTTTCCTCTTGATGTAGCCCTAAGCAGTGACTGGCGAGATACACTGTCCTTGAAAGGGGTTGCCAAGCTTCCCAAAATTACGAATCTCCAGAAATCTCAGCAACTATTTTTTCACCCAAACTGGATGATACTTTCAGGTAATGATCAGTACACTAAGCCCACTTGGTTCCCCCAATTTCGTTCTTCTATGTTGAAGCGTTCGTTTCCAGTAACAGTTTGAATTTTGGCGTTTCACTCTGTTTTCTCCTATATTGATAGATGTATGTGGAACTCTAAATCAAACACGGTTTGTGCTAGGTTCTTGAAACTTGACACCATTATGTAGTTTCAAGTTCTGTCTCTAGGTTTTGTTTCCTCTTGATGTAGCCCTAAGCAGTGACTGTCGAGATACACTGTCCTTGAAAGGGGTTGCCAAGCTACCCAAAATTACGAATCTCCAGAAATCTCAGCAACTATTTTTTCACAAAAAATGGATGATACTTTCAGGTAATGATCAGTACACTAAGCACACTTGGTTCCCCAAATTTCGTTCTTCTATGTTGAACCGTTCGTTTCCAGTAACAGTTTGAATTTTGGCGTTTCACTCTGTTTTCTCCTATATTGATAGATGTATGTGGAACTCTAAATCAAACACGGTTTGTGCTAGCTTCTTGAAACTTGACACGATAATGTAGTTTCAAGTTCTGTCTCTAGGTTTTGTTTCCTCTTGATGTAGCCCTAAGCAGTGACTGGCGAGATACACTGTCCTTGAAAGGGGTTGCCAAGCTACCCAAAATAACGAATCTCCAGAAATCTCAGCAACTATTTTTTCACCCAAACTGGATGATACTTTCAGGTAATGATCAGTACACTAAGCCCACTTGGTTCCCCAAATTTCGTTCTTCTATGTTGAAGCGTTCGTTTCCAGTAACAGTTTGAATTTTGGCGTTTCACTCTGTTTTCTCCTATATTGATAGATGTATGTGGAACTCTAAATCAAACAGGGTTTGTGCTACCTTCTTGAAACTTGACACGATAATGTAGTTTCAAGTTCTATCTCTAGGTTTTGTTTCCTGTTGATGTAGCCCTAAGCAGTGACTGGCGAGATACACTGACCTTGAAAGGGGTTGCCAAGCTTCCCAAAATTACGAATCTCCAGAAATCTCAGCAACTATTTTTTCACCCAAACTGGATGATACTTTCAGGTAATGATCAGTACACTAAGCCCACTTGCTTCCCCCAACTTCGTTCTTCTATGTTGAAGCGTTCGTTTCCAGTAACAGTCTGAATTTTGGCGTTTCACTCTGTTTTCTCCTGTATTGATAGATGTATGTGGAACTCTAAATCAAACACGGTTTGTGCTAGCTTCTTCAAACTTGACACGATTATGTAGTTTCAAGTTCTGTCTCTAGGTTTTGTTTCCTCTTGATGTAGCCCTAAGCAGTGACTGGCGAGATACACTGTCCTTGAAAGGGGTAGCCAAGCTACCCAAAATTACGAATCTCCAGAAATCTCAGCAACTATTTTTTCACCCAAACTGGATGATACTTTCAGGTAATGATCAGTACACTAAGCCCACTTGGTTCCCCAAATTTCGTTCTTCTATATTGAAGCGTTCGTTTCCAGTAACAGTTTGAATTTTGGCGTTTCACTCTGTTTTCTCCTATATTGATAGATGTATGTGGAACTCTAAATCAAACACGGTTTGTGCTAGCTTCTTGAAACTTGACACGATAATGTAGTTTCAAGTTCTATCTCTAGGTTTTGTTTCCTCTTGATGTAGCCCTAAGCAGTGACTGGCGAGATACACTGACCTTGAAAGGGGTTGCCAAGCTACCCAAAATTACGAATCTCCAGAAATCTCAGAAACTATTTTTTCACCCAAACTGGATGATACTTTCAGGTAATGATCAGTACACTAAGCCCACTTGGTTCCCCAAATTTCGTTCTTCTATGTTGAAGCGTTCGTTTCCAGTAACAGTTTGAATTTTGGCGTTTCACTCTGTTTTCTCCTATATTGATAGATGTATGTGGAACTCTAAATCAAACACGGTTTGTGCTAGCTTCTTGAAACTTGACACGATAATGTAGTTTCAAGTTCTATCTCTAGGTTTTGTTTCCTCTTGATGTAGTCCTAAGCAGTGACTGGCGAGATACACTGTCCTTGAAAGGGGTTGCCAAGCTTCCCAAAATTACGAATCTCCAGAAATCTCAGCAACTATTTTTTCACCCAAACTGGATGATACTTTCAGGTAATGATCAGTACACTAAGCCCACTTGGTTCCCCAAATTTCGTTCTTCTATGTTGAAGCGTTCGTTTCCAGTAACAGTTTGAATTTTGGCGTTTCACTCTGTTTTCTCCTATATTGAGAGATGTATGTGGAACTCTAAATCAAACACGGTTTGTGCTAGCTTCTGGAAACTTGACACGATAATGTAGTTTCAAGTTCTATCTCTAGGTTTTGTTTCCTCTTGATGTAGCCCTAAGCAGTGACTGGCGAGATACACTGTCCTTGAAAGGGGTTGCCAAGCTACCCAAAATTACGAATCTCCAGAAATCTCAGCAACTATTTTTTCACCCAAACTGGATGATACTTTCAGGTAATGATCAGTACACTAAGCCCACTTGGTTCCCCAAATTTCGTTCTTCTATGTTGAAGCGTTCGTTTCCAGTAACAGTTTGAATTTTGGCGTTTCACTCTGTTTTCTCCTATATTGATAGATGTATGTGGAACTCTAAATCAAACACGGTTTGTGCTAGCTTCTTCAAACTTGACACGATAATGTAGTTTCAAGTTCTATCTCTAGGTTTTGTTTCCTCTTTATGTAGCCCTAAGCAGTGACTGGCGAGATACACTGTCCTTGAAAGGGGTTGCCAAGCTTCCCAAAATTACGAATCTCCAGAAATCTCAGCAACTATTTTTTCACCCAAACTGGATGATACTTTCAGGTAATGATCAGTACACTAAGCCCACTTGGTTCCCCAAATTTCGTTCTTCTATGTTGAAGCGTTCGTTTCCAGTAACAGTTTGAATTTTGGCGTTTCACTCTGTTTTCTCCTATATTGATAGATGTATGTGGAACTCTAAATCAAACACGGTTTGTGCTAGCTTCTTCAAACTTGACACGATTATGTAGTTTCAAGTTCTGTCTCTAGGTTTTGTTTCCTCTTGATGTAGCCCTAAGCAGTGACTGGCGAGATACACTGTCCTTGAAAGGGGTTGCCAAGCTACCCAAAATTACGAATCTCCAGAAATCTCAGCAACTATTTTTTCACCCAAACTGGATGATACTTTCAGGTAATGATCAGTACACTAAGCCCACTTGGTTCCCCAAATTTCGTTCTTCTATGTTGAAGCGTTCGTTTCCAGTAACAGTTTGAATTTTGGCGTTTCACTCTGTTTTCTCCTATATTGATAGATGTATGTGGAACTCTAAATCAAACACGGTTTGTACTAGCCTCTTGAAACTTGACACGATAATGTAGTTTCAAGTTCTATCTCTAGGTTTTGTTACCTCTTGATGTAGCCCTAAGCAGTCACTGGCGAGATACACTGTCCTTGAAAGGGGTTGCCAAGCTACCCAAAATTACGAATCTCCAGAAATCTCAGCAACTATTTTTTCACCCAAACTGGATGATACTTTCAGGTAATGATCAGTACACTAAGCCCACTTTGTTCTCCAAATTTCGTTCTTCTATGTTGAAGCGTTCGTTTCCAGTAACAGTTTGAATTTTGGCGTTTCACTCTGTTTTCTCCTATATTGAGAGATGTATGTGGAACTCTAAATCAAACACGGTTTGTGCTAGCTTCTTGAAACTTGACACGATAATGTAGTTTCAAGTTCTATCTCTAGGTTTTGTTTCCTCTTGATGTAGCCCTAAGCAGTGACTGGCGAGATACACTGTCCTTGAAAGGGGTTGCCAAGCTACCCAAAATTACGAATCTCCAGAAATCTCAGCAACTATTTTTTCACCCAAACTGGATGATACTTTCAGGTAATGATCAGTACACTAAGCCCACTTGGTTCCCCAAATTTCGTTCTTCTATGTTGAAGCGTTCGTTTCCAGTAACAGTTTGAATTTTGGCGTTTCACTCTGTTTTCTCCTATATTGATAGATGTATGTGGAACTCTAAATCAAACACGGTTTGTGCTAGCTTCTTGAAACTTGACACGATAATGTAGTTTCAAGTTCTATCTCTAGGTTTTGTTTCCTCTTGATGTAGCCCTAAGCAGTGACTGGCGAGATACACTGTCCTTGAAAGGGGTTGCCAAGCTACCCAAAATTACGAATCTCCAGAAATCTCAGCAACTATTTTTTCACCCAAACTGGATGATACTTTCAGGTAATGATCAGTACACTAAGCCCACTTGGTTCCCCAAATTTCGTTCTTCTATGTTGAAGCGTTCGTTTCCAGTAACAGTTTGAATTTTGGCGTTTCACTCTGTTTTCTCCTATATTGATAGATGTATGTGGAACTCTAAATCAAACACGGTTTGTGCTAGCTTCTTGAAACTTGACACGATAATGTAGTTTCAAGTTCTATCTCTAGGTTTTGTTTCCTCTTGATGTAGCCCTAAGTAGTGACTGGCGAGATACACTGTCCTTGAAAGGGGTTGCCAAGCTACCCAAAATTACGAATCTCCAGAAATCTCAGCAACTATTTTTTCACCCAAACTGGATGATACTTTCAGGTAATGATCAGTACACTAAGCCCACTTGGTTCCCCAAATTTCGTTCTTCTATGTTGAAGCGTTCGTTTCCAGTAACAGTTTGAATTTTGGCATTTCACTCTGTTTTCTCCTATATTGATAGATGTATGTGGAACTCTAAATCAAACACGGTTTGTGCTAGCTTCTTCAAACTTGACACGATTATGTAGTTTCAAGTTCTGTCTCTAGGTTTTGTTTCCTCTTGATGTAGCCCTAAGCAGTGACTGGCGAGATACACTGTCCTTGAAAGGTGTTGCCAAGCTACCCAAAATTACGAATCTCCAGAAATCTCAGCAACTATTTTTTCACCCAAACTGGATGATACTTTCAGGTAATGATCAGTACACTAAGCCCACTTGGTTCCCCAAATTTCGTTCTTCTATGTTGAAGCGTTCGTTTCCAGTAACAGTTTGAATTTTGGCGTTTCACTCTGTTTTCTCCTATATTGATAGATGTATGTGGAACTCTAAATCAAACACGGTTTGTACTAGCCTCTTGAAACTTGACACGATAATGTAGTTTCAAGTTCTATCTCTAGGTTTTGTTACCTCTTGATGTAGCCCTAAGCAGTGACTGGCGAGATACACTGTCCTTGAAAGGGGTTGCCAAGCTACCCAAAATTACGAATCTCCAGAAATCTCAGCAACTATTTTTTCACCCAAACTGGATGATACTTTCAGGTAATGATCAGTACACTAAGCCCACTTGGTTCCCCAAATTTCGTTCTTCTATGTTGAAGCGTTCGTTTCCAGTAACAGTTTGAATTTTGGCGTTTCACTCTGTTTTCTCCTATATTGATAGATGTATGTGGAACTCTAAATCAAACACGGTTTGTGCTAGCTTCTTGAAACTTGACACGATAATGTAGTTTCAAGTTCTATCTCTAGGTTTTGTTTCCTCTTGATGTAGCCCTAAGCAGTGACTGGCGAGATACACTGACCTTGAAAGGGGTTGCCAAGCTACCCAAAATTACGAATCTCCAGAAATCTCAGCAACTATTTTTTCACCCAAACTGGATTATACTTTCAGGTAATGATCAGTACACTAAGCCCACTTGGTTCCCCAAATTTCGTTCTTCTATGTTGAAGCGTTCGTTTCCAGTAACAGTTTGAATTTTGGCGTTTCACTCTGTTTTCTCCTATATTGATAGATGTATGTGGAACTCTAAATCAAACACGGTTTGTGCTAGCTTCTTCAAACTTGACACGATTATGTAGTTTCAAGTTCTGTCTCTAGGTTTTGTTTCCTCTTGATGTAGCCCTAAGCAGTGACTGGCGAGATACACTGTCCTTGAAAGGTGTTGCCAAGCTACCCAAAATTACGAATCTCCAGAAATCTCAGCAACTATTTTTTCACCCAAACTGGATGATACTTTCAGGTAATGATCAGTACACTAAACCCACTGGGTTCCCCAAATTTCGTTCTTCTATGTTGAAGCGTTCGTTTCCAGTAACAGTTTGAATTTTGGCGTTTCACTCTGTTTTCTCCTATATTGATAGACGTATGTGGAACTCTAAATCAAACACGGTTTGTGCTAGCTTCTTGAAACTTGACACGATAATGTAGTTTCAAGTTCTGTCTCTAGGTTTTGTTTCCTCTTGATGTAGCCCTAAGCAGTGACTGGCGAGATACACTGTCCTTGAAAGGGGTTGCCAAGCTACCCAAAATTACGAATCTCCAGAAATCTCAGCAACTATTTTTTCACCCAAACTGGATGATACTTTAAGGTAATGATCAGTACACTAAGCCAACTTGGTTCCCCAAATTTCGTTCTTCTATGTTGAAGCGTTCGTTTCCAGTAACAGTTTGAATTTTGGCGTTTCACTCTGTTTTCTCCTATATTGATAGATGTATGTGGAACTCTAAATCAAACACGGTTTGTGCTAGCTTCTTGAAACTTGACACGATAATGTAGTTTCAAGTTCTATCTCTAGGTTTTGTTTCCTCTTGATGTAGCCCTAAGCAGTGACTGGCGAGATACACTGTCCTTGAAAGGGGTTGCCAAGCTTCCCAAAATTACGAATCTCCAGAAATCTCAGCAACTATTTTTTCACCCAAACTGGATGATACTTTCAGGTAATGATCAGTACACTAAGCCCACTTGGTTCCCCAAATTTCGTTCTTCTATGTTGAAGCGTTCGTTTCCAGTAACAGTTTGAATTTTGGCGTTTCACTCTGTTTTCTCCTATATTGATAGATGTATGTGGAACTCTAAATCAAACACGGTTTGTGCTAGCTTCTTCAAACTTGACACGATTATGTAGTTTCAAGTTCTGTCTCTAGGTTTTGTTTCCTCTTGATGTAGCCCTAAGCAGTGACTGGCGAGATACACTGTCCTTGAAAGGTGTTGCCAAGCTACCCAAAATTACGAATCTCCAGAAATCTCAGCAACTATTTTTTCACCCAAACTGGATGATACTTTCAGGTAATGATCAGTACACTAAGCCCACTTGGTTCCCCAAATTTCGTTCTTCTATGTTGAAGCGTTCGTTTCCAGTAACAGTTTGAATTTTGGCGTTTCACTCTGTTTTCTCCTATATTGATAGATGTATGAGGAACTCTAAATCAAACACGGTTTGTACTAGCCTCTTGAAACTTGACACTATAATGTAGTTTCAAGTTCTATCTCTAGGTTTTGTTACCTCTTGATGTAGCCCTAAGCAGTGACTGGCGAGATACACTGTCCTTGAAAGGGGTTGCCAAGCTACCCAAAATTACGAATCTCCAGAAATCTCAGCAACTATTTTTTCACCCAAACTGGATGATACTTTCAGGTAATGATCAGTACACTAAGCCCACTTGGTTCCCCAAATTTCGTTCTTCTATGTTGAAGCGTTCGTTTCCAGTAACAGTTTGAATTTTGGCGTTTCACTCTGTTTTCTCCTATATTGAGAGATGTATGTGGAACTCTAAATCAAACACGGTTTGTGCTAGCTTCTTGAAACTTGACACGATAATGTAGTTTCAAGTTCTATCTCTAGGTTTTGTTTCCTCTTGATGTAGCCCTAAGCAGTGACTGGCGAGATACACTGTCCTTGAAAGGGGTTGCCAAGCTACCCAAAATTACGAATCTCCAGAAATCTCAGCAACTATTTTTTCACCCAAACTGGATGATACTTTCAGGTAATGATCAGTACACTAAGCCCACTTGGTTCCCCAAATTTCGTTCTTCTATGTTGAAGCGTTCGTTTCCAGTAACAGTTTGAATTTTGGCGTTTCACTCTGTTTTCTCCTATATTGAGAGATGTATGTGGAACTCTAAATCAAACACGGTTTGTGCTAGCTTCTGGAAACTTGACACGATAATGTAGTTTCAAGTTCTATCTCTAGGTTTTGTTTCCTCTTGATGTAGCCCTAAGCAGAGACTGGCGAGATACACTGTCCTTGAAAGGGGTTGACAAGCTACCCAAAATTACGAATCTCCAGAAATCTCAGCAACTATTTTTTCACCCAAACTGGATGATACTTTCAGGTAATGATCAGTACACTAAGCCCACTTGGTTCCCCAAATTTCGTTCTTCTATGTTGAAGCGTTCGTTTCCAGTAACAGTTTGAATTTTGGCGTTTCACTCTGTTTTCTCCTATATTGATAGATGTATGTGGAACTCTAAATCAAACACGGTTTGTGCTAGCTTCTTGAAACTTGACACGATAATGTAGTTTCAAGTTCTATCTCTAGGTTTTGTTTCCTCTTGATGTAGCCCTAAGCAGTGACTGGCGAGATACACTGTCCTTGAAAGGGGTTGCCAAGCTTCCCAAAATTACGAATCTCCAGAAATCTCAGCAACTATTTTTTCACCCAAACTGGATGATACTTTCAGGTAATGATCAGGACACTAAGCCCACTTGGTTCCCCAAATTTCGTTCTTCTATGTTGAAGCGTTCGTTTCCAGTAACAGTTTGAATTTTGGCGTTTCACTCTGTTTTCTCCTATATTGATAGATGTATGTGGAACTCTAAATCAAACACGGTTTGTGCTAGCTTCTTCAAACTTGACACGATTATGTAGTTTCAAGTTCTGTCTCTAGGTTTTGTTTCCTCTTGATGTAGCCCTAAGCAGTGACTGGCGAGATACACTGTCCTTGAAAGGTGTTGCCAAGCTACCCAAAATTACGAATCTCCAGAAATCTCAGCAACTATTTTTTCACCCAAACTGGATGATACTTTCAGGTAATGATCAGTACACTAAGCCCACTTGGTTCCCCAAATTTCGTTCTTCTATGTTGAAGCGTTCGTTTCCAGTAACAGTTTGAATTTTGGCGTTTCACTCTGTTTTCTCCTATATTGATAGATGTATGTGGAACTCTAAATCAAACACGGTTTGTGCTAGCTTCTTGAAACTTGACACGATAATGTAGTTTCAATTTCTATCTCTAGGTTTTGTTACCTCTTGATGTAGCCCTAAGCAGTGACTGGCGAGATACACTGTCCTTGAAAGGGGTTGCCAAGCTACCCAAAATTACGAATCTCCAGAAATCTCAGCAACTATTTTTTCACCCAAACTGGATGATACTTTCAGGTAATGATCAGTACACTAAGCCCACTTGGTTCCCCAAATTTCGTTCTTCTATGTTGAAGCGTTCGTTTCCAGTAACAGTTTGAATTTTGGCGTTTCACTCTGTTTTCTCCTATATTGATAGATGTATGTGGAACTCTAAATCAAACACGGTTAGTGCTAGCTTCTTCAAACTTGACACGATTATGTAGTTTCAAGTTCTGTCTCTAGGTTTTGTTTCCTCTTGATGTAGCCCTAAGCAGTGACTGGCGAGATACACTGTCCTTGAAAGGTGTTGCCAAGCTACCCAAAATTACGAATCTCCAGAAATCTCAGCAACTATTTTTTCACCCAAACTGGATGATACTTTCAGGTAATGATCAGTACACTAAGCCCACTTGGTTCCCCAAATTTCGTTCTTCTATGTTGAAGCGTTCGTTTCCAGTAACAGTTTGAATTTTGGCGTTTCACTCTGTTTTCTCCTATATTGATAGATGTATGTGGAACTCTAAATCAAACACGGTTTGTACTAGCTTCTTGAAACTTGACACGATAATGTAGTTTCAAGTTCTATCTCTAGGTTTTGTTACCTCTTGATGTAGCCCTAAGCAGTGACTGGCGAGATACACTGTCCTTGAAAGGGGTTGCCAAGCTACCCAAAATTACGAATCTCCAGAAATCTCAGCAACTATTTTTTCACCCAAACTGGATGATACTTTCAGGTAATGATCAGTACACTAAGCCCACTTGGTTCCTCAAATTTCGTTCTTCTATGTTGAAGCGTTCGTTTCCAGTAACAGTTTGAATTTTGGCGTTTCACTCTGTTTTCTCCTATATGGATAGATGTATGTGGAACTCTAAATCAAACACGGTTTGTGCTAGCTTCTTGAAACTTGACACGATAATGTAGTTTCAAGTTCTATCTCTAGGTTTTGTTTCCTCTTGATGTAGCCCTAAGCAGTGACTGGCGAGATACACTGTCCTTGAAAGGGGTTGCCAAGCTACCCAAAATTACGAATCTCCAGAAATCTCAGCAACTATTTTTTCACCCAAACTGGATGATACTTTCAGGTAATGATCAGTACACTAAGCCCACTTGGTTCCCCAAATTTCGTTCTTCTATGTTGAAGCGTTCGTTTCCAGTAACAGTTTGAATTTTGGCGTTTCACTCTGTTTTCTCCTATATTGATAGATGTATGTGGAACTCTAAATCAAACACGGTTTGTGCTAGCTTCTTGAAACTTGACACGATAATGTAGTTTCAAGTTCTATCTCTAGGTTTTGTTTCCTCTTGATGTAGCCCTAAGCAGTGACTGGCGAGATACACTGCCCTTGAAAGGGGTTGCCAAGCTACCCAAAATTACGAATCTCCAGAAATCTCAGCAACTATTTTTTCACCCAAACTGGATGATACTTTCAGGTAATGATCAGTACACTAAGCCCACTTGGTTCCCCAAATTTCGTTCTTCTATGTTGAAGCGTTCGTTTCCAGTAACAGTTTGAATTTTGGCGTTTCACTCTGTTTTCTCCTATATTGATAGATGTATGTGGAACTCTAAATCAAACACGGTTTGTGCTAGCTTCTTGAAACTTGACACGATAATGTAGTTTCAAGTTCTATCTCTAGGTTTTGTTTCCTCTTGATGTAGCCCTAAGCAGTGACTGGCGAGATACACTGACCTTGAAAGGGGTTGCCAAGCTACCCAAAATTACGAATCTCCAGAAATCTCAGCAACTATTTTTTCACCCAAACTGGATGATACTTTCAGGTAATGATCAGTACACTAAGCCCACTTGGTTCCCCAAATTTCGTTCTTCTATGTTGAAGCGTTCGTTTCCAGTAACAGTTTGAATTTTGGCGTTTCACTCTGTTTTCTCCTATATTGATAGATGTATGAGGAACTCTAAATCAAACACGGTTTGTACTAGCCTCTTGAAACTTGACACGATAATGTAGTTTCAAGTTCTATCTCTAGGTTTTGTTACCTCTTGATGTAGCCCTAAGCAGTGACTGGCGAGATACACTGTCCTTGAAAGGGGTTGCCAAGCTACCCAAAATTACGAATCTCCAGAAATCTCAGCAACTATTTTTTCACCCAAACTGGATGATACTTTCAGGTAATGATCAGTACACTAAGCCCACTTGGTTCCCCAAATTTCGTTCTTCTATGTTGAAGCGTTCGTTTCCAGTAACAGTTTGAATTTTGGCGTTTCACTCTGTTTTCTCCTATATTGAGAGACGTATGTGGAACTCTAAATCAAACACGGTTTGTGCTAGCTTCTTGAAACTTGACACGATAATGTAGTTTCAAGTTCTATCTCTAGGTTTTGTTTCCTCTTGATGTAGCCCTAAGCAGTGACTGGCGAGATACACTGTCCTTGAAAGGGGTTGCCAAGCTACCCAAAATTACGAATCTCCAGAAATCTCAGCAACTATTTTTTCACCCAAACTGGATGATACTTTCAGGTAATGATCAGTACACTAAGCCCACTTGGTTCCCCAAATTTCGTTCTTCTATGTTGAAGCGTTCGTTTCCAGTAACAGTTTGAATTTTGGCGTTTCACTCTGTTTTCTCCTATATTGATAGATGTATGTGGAACTCTAAATCAAACACGGTTTGTACTAGCTTCTTGAAACTTGACACGATAATGTAGTTTCAAGTTCTATCTCTAGGTTTTGTTTCCTCTTGATGTAGCCCTAAGCAGTGACTGGCGAGATACACTGTCCTTGAAAGGGGTTGCCAAGCTTCCCAAAATTAAGAATCTCCAGAAATCTCAGCAACTATTTTTTCACCCAAACTGGATGATACTTTCAGGTAATGATCAGTACACTAAGCCCACTTGGTTCCCCAAATTTCGTTCTTCTATGTTGAAGCGTTCGTTTCCAGTAACAGTTTGAATTTTGGTGTTTCACTCTGTTTTCTCCTATATTGATAGATGTATGTGGAACTCTAAATCAAACACGGTTTGTGCTAGCTTCTTCAAACTTGACACGATTATGTAGTTTCAAGTTCTGTCTCTAGGTTTTCTTTCCTCTTGATGTAGCCCTAAGCAGTGACTGGCGAGATACACTGTCCTTGAAAGGTGTTGCCAAGCTACCCAAAATTACGAATCTCCAGAAATCTCAGCAACTATTTTTTCACCCAAACTGGATGATACTTTCAGGTAATGATCAGTACACTAAGCCCACTTGGTTCCCCAAATTTCGTTCTTCTATGTTGAAGCGTTCGTTTCCAGTAACAGTTTGAATTTTGGCGTTTCACTCTGTTTTCTCCTATATTGATAGATGTATGTGGAACTCTAAATCAAACACGGTTTGTACTAGCCTCTTGAAACTTGACACGATAATGTAGTTTCAAGTTCTATCTCTAGGTTTTGTTACCTCTTGATGTAGCCCTAAGCAGTGACTGGCGAGATACACTGTCCTTGAAAGGTGTTGCCAAGCTACCCAAAATTACGAATCTCCAGAAATCTCAGCAACTATTTTTTCACCCAAACTGGATGATACTTTCAGGTAATGATCAGTACACTAAGCCCACTTGGTTCCCCAAATTTCGTTCTTCTATGTTGAAGCGTTCGTTTCCAGTAACAGTTTGAATTTTGGCGTTTCACTCTGTTTTCTCCTATATTGATAGATGTATGTGGAACTCTAAATCAAACACGGTTTGTGCTAGCTTCTTGAAACTTGACACGATAATGTAGTTTCAAGTTCTATCTCTAGGTTTTGTTACCTCTTGATGTAGCCCTAAGCAGTGACTGGCGAGATACACTGTCCTTGAAAGGGGTTGCCAAGCTACCCAAAATTACGAATCTCCAGAAATCTCAGCAACTATTTTTTCACCCAAACTGGATGATACTTTCAGGTAATGATCAGTACACTAAGCCCACTTGGTTCCCCAAATTTCGTTCTTCTATGTTGAAGCGTTCGTTTCCAGTAACAGTTTGAATTTTGGCGTTTCACTCTGTTTTCTCCTATATTGATAGATGTATGTGGAACTCTAAATCAAACACGGTTTGTGCTAGCTTCTTCAAACTTGACACGATTATGTAGTTTCAAGTTCTGTCTCTAGGTTTTGTTTCCTCTTGATGTAGCCCTAAGCAGTGACTGGCGAGATACACTGTCCTTGAAAGGTGTTGCCAAGCTACCCCAAATTACGAATCTCCAGAAATCTCAGCAACTATTTTTTCACCCAAACTGGATGATACTTTCAGGTAATGATCAGTACACTAAGCCCACTTGGTTCCCCAAATTTCGTTCTTCTATGTTGAAGCGTTCGTTTCCAGTAACAGTTTGAATTTTGGCGTTTCACTCTGTTTTCTCCTATATTGATAGATGTATGTGGAACTCTAAATCAAACACGGTTTGTACTAGCTTCTTGAAACTTGACACGATAATGTAGTTTCAAGTTCTATCTCTAGGTTTTGTTACCTTTTGATGTAGCCCTAAGCAGTGACTGGCGAGATACACTGTCCTTGAAAGGGGTTGCCAAGCTACCCAAAATTACGAATCTCCAGAAATCTCAGCAACTATTTTTTTACCCAAACTGGATGATACTTTCAGGTAATGATCAGTACACTAAGCCCACTTGGTTCCTCAAATTTCGTTCTTCTATGTTGAAGCGTTCGTTTCCAGTAACAGTTTGAATTTTGGCGTTTCACTCTGTTTTCTCCTATATTGATAGATGTATGTGGAAGTCTAAATCAAACACGGTTTGTGCTAGCTTCTTGAAACTTGACACGATAATGTAGTTTCAAGTTCTATCTCTAGGTTTTGTTTCCTCTTGATGTAGCCCTAAGCAGTGACTGGCGAGATACACTGTCCTTGAAAGGGGTTGCCAAGCTACCCAAAATTATGAATCTCCAGAAATCTCAGCAACTATTTTTTCACCCAAACTGGATGATACTTTCAGGTAATGATCAGTACACTAAGCCCACTTGGTTCCCCAAATTTCGTTCTTCTATGTTGAAGCGTTCGTTTCCAGTAACAGTTTGAATTTTGGCGTTTCACTCTGTTTTCTCCTATATTGATAGATATATGTGGAACTCTAAATCAAACACGGTTTGTGCTAGCTTCTTGAAACTTGACACGATAATGTAGTTTCAAGTTCTATCTCTAGGTTTTGTTTCCTCTTGATGTAGCCCTAAGCAGTGACTGGCGAGATACACTGCCCTTGAAAGGGGTTGCCAATCTACCCAAAATTACGAATCTCCAGAAATCTCAGCAACTATTTTTTCACCCAAACTGGATGATACTTTCAGGTAATGATCAGTACACTAAGTCCACTTGGTTCCCCAAATTTCGTTCTTCTATGTTGAAGCGTTCGTTTCCAGTAACAGTTTGAATTTTGGCGTTTCACTCTGTTTTCTCCTATATTGATAGATGTATGTGGAACTCTAAATCAAACACGGTTTGTGCTAGCTTCTTGAAACTTGACACGATAATGTAGTTTCAAGTTCTATCTCTAGGTTTTGTTTCCTCTTGATGTAGCCCTAAGCAGTGACTGGCGAGATACACTGACCTTGAAAGGGGTTGCCAAGCTACCCAAAATTACGAATCTCCAGAAATCTCAGCAACTATTTTTTCACCCAAACTGGATGATACTTTCAGGTAATGATCAGTACACTAAGCCCACTTGGTTCCCCAAATTTCGTTCTTCTATGTTGAAGCGTTCGTTTCCAGTAACAGTTTGAATTTTGGCGTTTCACTCTGTTTTCTCCTATATTGATAGATGTATGTGGAACTCTAAATCAAACACGGTTTGTGCTAGCTTCTTGAAACTTGACACGATAATGTAGTTTCAAGTTCTATCTCTAGGTTTTGTTTCCTCTTGATGTAGGCCTAAGCAGTGACTGGCGAGATACACTGCCCTTGAAAGGGGTTGCCAAGCTACCCAAAATTACGAATCTCCAGAAATCTCAGCAACTATTTTTTCACCCAAACTGGATGATACTTTCAGGTAATGATCAGTACACTAAGCCCACTTGGTTCCCCAAATTTCGTTCTTCTATGTTGAAGCGTTCGTTTCCAGTAACAGTTTGAATTTTGGCGTTTCACTCTGTTTTCTCCTATATTGATAGATGTATGTGGAACTCTAAATCAAATACGGTTTGTGCTAGCTTCTTGAAACTTGACACGATAATGTAGTTTCAAGTTCTATCTCTAGGTTTTGTTTCCTCTTGATGTAGCCCTAAGCAGTGACTGGCGAGATACACTGCCCTTGAAAGGGGTTGCCAAGCTACCCAAAATTACGAATCTCCAGAAATCTCAGCAACTATTTTTTCACCCAAACTGGATGATACTTTCAGGTAATGATCAGTACACTAAGCCCACTTGGTTCCCCAAATTTCGTTCTTCTATGTTGAAGCGTTCGTTTCCAGTAACAGTTTGAATTTTGGCGTTTCAATCTGTTTTCTCCTATATTGATAGATGTATGTGGAACTCTAAATCAAACACGGTTTGTGCTAGCTTCTTGAAACTTGACACGATAATGTAGTTTCAAGTTCTATCTCTAGGTTTTGTTTCCTCTTGATGTAGCCCTAAGCAGTGACTTGGGAGATACACTGTCCTTGAAAGGGGTTGCCAAGCTACCCAAAATTACGAATCTCCAGAAATCTCAGCAACTATTTTTTCACCCAAACTGGATGATACTTTCAGGTAATGATCAGTACACTAAGCCCACTTGGTTCCCCAAATTTCGTTCTTCTATGTTGAAGCGTTCGTTTCCAGTAACAGTTTGAATTTTGGCGTTTCACTCTGTTTTCTCCTATATTGATAGATGTATGTGGAACTCTAAATCAAACACGGTTTGCGCTAGCTTCTTGAAACTTGACAAGATAATGTAGTTTCAAGTTCTATCTCTAGGTTTTGTTTCCTCTTGATGTAGCCCTAAGCAGTGACTGGCGAGATACAGTGTCCTTGAAAGGGGTTGCCAAGCTTCCCAAAATTACGAATCTCCAGAAATCTCAGCAACTATTTTTTCACCCAAACTGGATGATACTTTCAGGTAATGATCAGTACAATAAGCCCACTTGGTTCCCCAAATTTCGTTCTTCTATGTTGAAGCGTTCGTTTCCAGTAACAGTTTGAATTTTGGCGTTTCACTCTGTTTTCTCCTATATTGATAGATGTATGTGGAACTCTAAATCAAACACGGTTTGTGCTAGCTTCTTGAAACTTGACACGATAATGTAGTTTCAAGTTCTATCTCTAGGTTTTGTTTCCTCTTGATGTAGCCCT
This sequence comes from Spermophilus citellus, assembly GCF_964194105.1. Lineage (NCBI taxonomy): Eukaryota > Metazoa > Chordata > Mammalia > Rodentia > Sciuridae > Spermophilus > Spermophilus citellus. The sequence goes on along the minus strand of NW_027672837.1, from coordinate 741,118 downwards.
AAGCAGTGACTGGCGAGATACACTGACCTTGAAAGGGGTTGCCAAGCTACCCAAAATTACGAATCTCCAGAAATCTCAGCAACTATTTTTTCACCCAAACTGGATGATACTGTCAGGTAATGATCAGTACACTAAGCCCACTTGGTTCCCCAAATTTCGTTCTTCTATGTTGAAGCGTTCGTTTCCAGTAACAGTTTGAATTTTGGCGTTTCACTCTGTTTTCTCCTATATTGATAGATGTATGTGGAACTCTAAATCAAACACGGTTTGTGCTAGCTTCTTGAAACTTGACACGATAATGTAGTTTCAAGTTCTATCTCTAGGTTTTGTTTCCTCTTGATGTAGGCCTAAGCAGTGACTGGCGAGATACACTGTCCTTGAAAGGGGTTGCCAAGCTACCCAAAATTACGAATCTCCAGAAATCTCAGCAACTATTTTTTCACCCAAACTGTATGATACTTTCAGGTAATGATCAGTACACTAAGCCCACTTGGTTCCCCAAATTTCGTTCTTCTATGTTGAAGCGTTCGTTTCCAGTAACAGTTTGAATTTTGGCGTTTCACTCTGTTTTCTCCTATATTGATAGATGTATGTGGAACTCTAAATCAAAGACGGTTTGTGCTAGCTTCTTGAAACTTGACACGATAATGTAGTTTCAAGTTCTATCTCTAGGTTTGGTTTCCTCTTGATGTAGCCCTAAGCAGTGACTGGCGAGATACACTGTCCTTGAAAGGGGTTGCCAAGCTACCCAAAATTACGAATCTCCAGAAATCTCAGCAACTATTTTTTCACCCAAACTGGATGATACTTTCAGGTAATGATCAGTACACTAAGCCCACTTGGTTCCCCAAATTTCGTTCTTCTATGTTGAAGCGTTCATTTCCAGTAACACTTTGAATTTTGGCGTTTCACTCTGTTTTCTCCTATATTGATAGATGTATGTGGAACTCTAAATCAAACACGGTTTGTGCTAGCTTCTTGAAACTTGACACGATAATGTAGTTTCAAGTTCTATCTCTAGGTTTTGTTTCCTCTTGATGTAGCCCTAAGCAGTGACTGGCGAGATACACTGTCCTTGAAAGGGGTTGCCAAGCTACCCAAAATTACGAATCTCCAGAAATCTCAGCAACTATTTTTTCACCCAAACTGGATGATACTTTCAGGTAATGATCAGTACACTAAGCCCACTTGGTTCCCCAAATTTCGTTCTTCTATGTTGAAGCGTTCGTTTCCAGTTACAGTTTGAATTTTGGCGTTTCACTCTGTTTTCTCCTATATTGATAGATGTATGTGGAACTCTAAATCAAACACGGTTTGTGCTAGCTTCTTGAAACTTGACACGATAATGTAGTTTCAAGTTCTATCTCTAGGTTTTGTTTCCTCTTGATGTAGCCCTAAGCAGTGACTGGCGAGATACACTGACCTTGAAAGGGGTTGCCAAGCTACCCAAAATTACGAATCTCCAGAAATCTCAGCAACTATTTTTTCACCCAAACTGGATGATACTTTCAGGTAATGATCAGTACACTAAGCCCACTTGGTTCCCCAAATTTCGTTCTTCTATGTTGAAGCGTTCGTTTCCAGTAACAGTTTGAATTTTGGCGTTTCACTCTGTTTTCTCCTATATTGATAGATGTATGTGGAACTCTAAATCAAACACGGTTTGTGCTAGCTTCTTGAAACTTGACACGATAATGTAGTTTCAAGTTCTATCTCTAGGTTTTGTTTCCTCTTGATGTAGCCCTAAGCAGTGACTGGCGAGATACACTGACCTTGAAAGGGGTTGCCAAGCTACCCAAAATTACGAATCTCCAGAAATCTCAGCAACTATTTTTTCACCCAAACTGGATGATACTTTCAGGTAATGATCAGTACACTAAGCCCACTTGGTTCCCCAAATTTCGTTCTTCTATGTTGAAGCGTTCGTTTCCAGTAACAGTTTGAATTTTGGCGTTTCACTCTGTTTTCTCCTATATTGATAGATGTATGTGGAACTCTAAATCAAACACGGTTTGTGCTAGCTTCTTGAAACTTGACACGATAATGTAGTTTCAAGTTCTATCTCTAGGTTTTGTTTCCTCTTGATGTAGGCCTAAGCAGTGACTGGCGAGATACACTGCCCTTGAAAGGGGTTGCCAAGCTACCCAAAATTACGAATCTCCAGAAATCTCAGCAACTATTTTTTCACCCAAACTGGATGATACTTTCAGGTAATGATCAGTACACTAAGCCCACTTGGTTCCCCAAATTTCGTTCTTCTATGTTGAAGCGTTCGTTTCCAGTAACAGTTTGAATTTTGGCGTTTCACTCTGTTTTCTCCTATATTGATAGATGTATGTGGAACTCTAAATCAAATACGGTTTGTGCTAGCTTATTGAAACTTGACACGATAATGTAGTTTCAAGTTCTATCTCTAGGTTTTGTTTCCTCTTGATGTAGCCCTAAGCAGTGACTGGCGAGATACACTGCCCTTGAAAGGGGTTGCCAAGCTACCCAAAATTACGAATCTCCAGAAATCTCAGCAACTATTTTTTCACCCAAACTGGATGATACTTTCAGGTAATGATCAGTACACTAAGCCTACTTGGTTCCCCAAATTTCGTTCTTCTATGTTGAAGCGTTCGTTTCCAGTAACAGTTTGAATTTTGGCGTTTCACTCTGTTTTCTCCTATATTGATAGATGTATGTGGAACTCTAAATCAAACACGGTTTGTGCTAGCTTCTTGAAACTTGACACGATAATGTAGTTTCAAGTTCTATCTCTAGGTTTTGTTTCCTCTTGATGTAGCCCTAAGCAGTGACTTGGGAGATACACTGTCCTTGAAAGGGGTTGCCAAGCTACCCAAAATTACGAATCTCCAGAAATCTCAGCAACTATTTTTTCACCCAAACTGGATGATACTTTCAGGTAATGATCAGTACACTAAGCCCACTTGGTTCCCCAAATTTCGTTCTTCTATGTTGAAGCGTTCGTTTCCAGTAACAGTTTGAATTTTGGCGTTTCACTCTGTTTTCTCCTATATTGATAGATGTATGTGGAACTCTAAATCAAACACGGTTTGTGCTAGCTTCTTGAAACTTGACACGATAATGTAGTTTCAAGTTCTATCTCTAGGTTTTGTTTCCTCTTGATGTAGCCCTAAGCAGTGACTTGGGAGATACACTGTCCTTGAAAGTGGTTGCCAAGCTTCCCAAAATTACGAATCTCCAGAAATCTCAGCAACTATTTTTTCACCCAAACTGGATGATACTTTCAGGTAATGATCAGTACACTAAGCCCACTTGGTTCCCCAAATTTCGTTCTTCTATGTTGAAGCGTTCGTTTCCAGTAACAGTTTGAATTTTGGCGTTTCACTCTGTTTTCTCCTATATTGATAGATGTATGTGGAACTCTAAATCAAACACGGTTTGCGCTAGCTTCTTGAAACTTGACAAGATAATGTAGTTTCAAGTTCTATCTCTAGGTTTTGTTTCCTCTTGATGTAGCCCTAAGCAGTGACTGGCGAGATACAGTGTCCTTGAAAGGGGTTGCCAAGCTTCCCAAAATTACGAATCTCCAGAAATCTCAGCAACTATTTTTTCACCCAAACTGGATGATACTTTCAGGTAATGATCAGTACAATAAGCCCACTTGGTTCCCCAAATTTCGTTCTTCTATGTTGAAGCGTTCGTTTCCAGTAACAGTTTGAATTTTGGCGTTTCACTCTGTTTTCTCCTATATTGATAGATGTATGTGGAACTCTAAATCAAACACGGTTTGTGCTAGCTTCTTGAAACTTGACACGATAATGTAGTTTCAAGTTCTATCTCTAGGTTTTGTTTCCTCTTGATGTAGCCCTAAGCAGTGACTGGCGAGATACACTGACCTTGAAAGGGGTTGCCAAGCTACCCAAAATTACGAATCTCCAGAAATCTCAGCAACTATTTTTTCACCCAAACTGGATGATACTGTCAGGTAATGATCAGTACACTAAGCCCACTTGGTTCCCCAAATTTCGTTCTTCTATGTTGAAGCGTTCGTTTCCAGTAACAGTTTGAATTTTGGCGTTTCACTCTGTTTTCTCCTATATTGATAGATGTATGTGGAACTCTAAATCAAACACGGTTTGTGCTAGCTTCTTGAAACTTGACACGATAATGTAGTTTCAAGTTCTATCTCTAGGTTTTGTTTCCTCTTGATGTAGGCCTAAGCAGTGACTGGCGAGATACACTGTCCTTGAAAGGGGTTGCCAAGCTACCCAAAATTACGAATCTCCAGAAATCTCAGCAACTATTTTTTCACCCAAACTGTATGATACTTTCAGGTAATGATCAGTACACTAAGCCCACTTGGTTCCCCAAATTTCGTTCTTCTATGTTGAAGCGTTCGTTTCCAGTAACAGTTTGAATTTTGGCGTTTCACTCTGTTTTCTCCTATATTGATAGATGTATGTGGAACTCTAAATCAAAGACGGTTTGTGCTAGCTTCTTGAAACTTGACATGATAATGTAGTTTCACGTTCTATCTCTAGGTTTTGTTTCCTCTTGATGTAGCCCTAAGCAGTGACTGGCGAGATACACTGTCCTTGAAAGGGGTTGCCAAGCTACCCAAAATTACGAATCTCCAGAAATCTCAGCAACTATTTTTTCACCCAAACTGGATGATACTTTCAGGTAATGATCAGTACACTAAGCCCACTTGGTTCCCCAAATTTCGTTCTTCTATGTTGAAGCGTTCATTTCCAGTAACACTTTGAATTTTGGCGTTTCACTCTGTTTTCTCCTATATTGATAGATGTATGTGGAACTCTAAATCAAACACGGTTTGTGCTAGCTTCTTGAAACTTGACACGATAATGTAGTTTCAAGTTCTATCTCTAGGTTTTGTTTCCTCTTGATGTAGCCCTAAGCAGTGACTGGGGAGATACACTGTCCTTGAAAGGGGTTGCCAAGCTACCCAAAATTACGAATCTCCAGAAATCTCAGCAACTATTTTTTCACCCAAACTGGATGATACTTTCAGGTAATGATCAGTACACTAAGCCCACTTGGTTCCCCAAATTTCGTTCTTCTATGTTGAAGCGTTCGTTTCCAGTAACAGTTTGAATTTTGGCGTTTCACTCTGTTTTCTCCTATATTGATAGATGTATGTGGAACTCTAAATCAAACACGGTTTGTGCTAGCTTCTTCAAACTTGACACGATTATGTAGTTTCAAGTTCTGTCTCTAGGTTTTGTTTCCTCTTGATGTAGCCCTAAGCAGTAACTGGCGAGATACACTGTCCTTGAAAGGGGTTGCCAAGCTACCCAAAATTACGAATCTCCAGAAATCTCAGCAACTATTTTTTCACCCAAACTGGATGATACTTTCAGGTAATGATCAGTACACTAAGCCCACTTGGTTCCCCAGATTTCGTTCTTCTATGTTGAAGCGTTCGTTTCCAGTAACAGTTTGAATTTTGGCGTTTCACTCTGTTTTCTCCTATATTGATAGATGTATGTGGAACTCTAAATCAAACACGGTTTGTGCTAGCTTCTTGAAACTTGACACGATAATGTAGTTTCAAGTTCTATTTCTAGGTTTTGATTCCTCTTGATGTAGCCCTAAGCAGTGACTGGCGAGATACACTGACCTTGAAAGGGGTTGCCAAGCTACCCAAAATTACGAATCTCCAGAAATCTCAGAACCTGTTTTTTCACCCAAACTGGATGATACTTTCAGGTAATGATCAGTACACTAAGCCCACTTGGTTCCTTAAATTTCGTTCCTCTATGTTGAAGCGTTCGTTTCCAGTAACAGTTTGAATTTTGGCGTTTCACTCTGTTTTCTCCTATATTGATAGATGTATGTGGAACTCTAAATCAAACACGGTTTGTGCTACCTTCTTGAAACTTGACACGATAATGTAGTTTCAAGTTCTATCTCTAGGTTTTGTTTCCTCTTGATGTAGCCCTAAGCAGTGACTGGTGAGATACACTGTCCTTGAAAGGGGTTGCCAAGCTTCCCAAAATTACGAATCTCCAGAAATCTCAGCAACTATTTTTTCACCCAAACTGGATGATACTTTCAGGTAATGATCAGTACACTAAGCCCACTTGCTTCCCCAATTTCGTTCTTCTATGTTGAAGCGTTCGTTTCCAGTAACAGTTTGTATTTTGGCGTTTCACTCTGTTTTCTCCTATATTGATAGATGTATGTGGAACTCTAAATCAAACACGGTTTGCGCTAGCTTCTTGAAACTTGACAAGATAATGTAGTTTCAAGTTCTATCTCTAGGTTTTGTTTCCTCTTGATGTAGCCCTAAGCAGTGACTGGCGAGATACAGTGTCTTTGAAAGGGGTTGCCAAGCTTCCCAAAATTACGAATCTCCAGAAATCTCAGCAACTATTTTTTCACCCAAACTGAATGATACTTTCAGCTAATGATTAGTACACTAAACCCACTGGGTTCCCCAAATTTCGTTCTTCTATGTTGAAGAGTTCGTTTCCAGTAACAGTTTGAATTTTGGCGTTTCACTCTGTTTTCTCCTATATTGATAGATGTATGTGGAACTCTAAATCAAACACGGTTTGTGCTAGCTTCTTGAAACTTGACACGATAATGTAGTTTCAAGTTCTATCTCTAGGTTTTGTTTCCTCTTGATGTAGCCATAAGCAGTGACTGGCGAGATACACTGACCTTGAAAGGGGTTGCCAAGCTACCCAAAATTACGAATCTCCAGAAATCTCAGCAACTATTTTTTCACCCAAACTGGATGATACTGTCAGGTAATGATCAGTACACTAAGCCCACTTGGTTCCCCAAATTTCGTTCTTCTATGTTGAAGCGTTCGTTTCCAGTAACAGTTTGAATTTTGGCGTTTCACTCTGTTTTCTCCTATATTGATAGATGTATGTGGAACTCTAAATCAAACACGGTTTGTGCTAGCTTCTTGAAACTTGACACGATAATGTAGTTTCAAGTTCTATCTCTAGGTTTTGTTTCCTCTTGATGTAGGCCTAAGCAGTGACTGGCGAGATACACTGTCCTTGAAAGGGGTTGCCAAGCTACCCAAAATTACGAATCTCCAGAAATCTCAGCAACTATTTTTTCACCCAAACTGTATGATACTTTCAGGTAATGATCAGTACACTAAGCCCACTTGGTTCCCCAAATTTCGTTCTTCTATGTTGAAGCGTTCGTTTCCAGTAACAGTTTGAATTTTGGCGTTTCACTCTGTTTTCTCCTATATTGATAGATGTATGTGGAACTCTAAATCAAAGACGGTTTGTGCTAGCTTCTTGAAACTTGACATGATAATGTAGTTTCAAGTTCTATCTCTAGGTTTTGTTTCCTCTTGATGTAGCCCTAAGCAGTGACTGGCGAGATACACTGTCCTTGAAAGGGGTTGCCAAGCTACCCAAAATTACGAATCTCCAGAAATCTCAGCAACTATTTTTTCACCCAAACTGGATGATACTTTCAGGTAATGATCAGTACACTAAGCCCACTTGGTTCCCCAAATTTCGTTCTTCTATGTTGAAGCGTTCATTTCCAGTAACACTTTGAATTTTGGCGTTTCACTCTGTTTTCTCCTATATTGATAGATGTATGTGGAACTCTAAATCAAACACGGTTTGTGCTAGCTTCTTGAAACTTGACACGATAATGTAGTTTCAAGTTCTATCTCTAGGTTTTGTTTCCTCTTGATGTAGCCCTAAGCAGTGACTGGGGAGATACACTGTCCTTGAAAGGGGTTGCCAAGCTACCCAAAATTACGAATCTCCAGAAATCTCAGCAACTATTTTTTCACCCAAACTGGATGATACTTTCAGGTAATGATCAGTACACTAAGCCCACTTGGTTCCCCAAATTTCGTTCTTCTATGTTGAAGCGTTCGTTTCCAGTAACAGTTTGAATTTTGGCGTTTCACTCTGTTTTCTCCTATATTGATAGATGTATGTGGAACTCTAAATCAAACACGGTTTGTGCTAGCTTCTTCAAACTTGACACGATTATGTAGTTTCAAGTTCTGTCTCTAGGTTTTGTTTCCTCTTGATGTAGCCCTAAGCAGTAACTGGCGAGATACACTGTCCTTGAAAGGGGTTGCCAAGCTACCCAAAATTACGAATCTCCAGAAATCTCAGCAACTATTTTTTCACCCAAACTGGATGATACTTTCAGGTAATGATCAGTACACTAAGCCCACTTGGTTCCCCAAATTTCGTTCTTCTATGTTGAAGCGTTCGTTTCCAGTAACAGTTTGAATTTTGGCGTTTCACTCTGTTTTCTCCTATATTGATAGATGTATGTGGAACTCTAAATCAAACACGGTTTGTGCTAGCTTCTTGAAACTTGACACGATAATGTAGTTTCAAGTTCTATTTCTAGGTTTTGTTTCCTCTTGATGTAGCCCTAAGCAGTGACTGGCGAGATACACTGACCTTGAAAGGGGTTGCCAAGCTACCCAAAATTACGAATCTCCAGAAATCTCAGAACCTGTTTTTTCACCCAAACTGGATGATACTTTCAGGTAATGATCAGTACACTAAGCCCACTTGGTTCCTTAAATTTCGTTCCTCTATGTTGAAGCGTTCGTTTCCAGTAACAGTTTGAATTTTGGCGTTTCACTCTGTTTTCTCCTATATTGATAGATGTATGTGGAACTCTAAATCAAACACGGTTTGTGCTACCTTCTTGAAACTTGACACGATAATGTAGTTTCAAGTTCTATCTCTAGGTTTTGTTTCCTCTTGATGTAGCCCTAAGCAGTGACTGGTGAGATACACTGTCCTTGAAAGGGGTTGCCAAGCTTCCCAAAATTACGAATCTCCAGAAATCTCAGCAACTATTTTTTCACCCAAACTGGATGATACTTTCAGGTAATGATCAGTACACTAAGCCCACTTGCTTCCCCAATTTCGTTCTTCTATGTTGAAGCGTTCGTTTCCAGTAACAGTTTGTATTTTGGCGTTTCACTCTGTTTTCTCCTATATTGATAGATGTATGTGGAACTCTAAATCAAACACGGTTTGCGCTAGCTTCTTGAAACTTGACAAGATAATGTAGTTTCAAGTTCTATCTCTAGGTTTTGTTTCCTCTTGATGTAGCCCTAAGCAGTGACTGGCGAGATACAGTGTCTTTGAAAGGGGTTGCCAAGCTTCCCAAAATTACGAATCTCCAGAAATCTCAGCAACTATTTTTTCACCCAAACTGAATGATACTTTCAGCTAATGATTAGTACACTAAACCCACTGGGTTCCCCAAATTTCGTTCTTCTATGTTGAAGAGTTCGTTTCCAGTAACAGTTTGAATTTTGGCGTTTCACTCTGTTTTCTCCTATATTGATAGACGTATGTGGAACTCTAAATCAAACACGGTTTGTGCTAGCTTCTTGAAACTTGACACGATAATGTAGTTTCAAGTTCTGTCTCTAGGTTTTGTTTCCTCTTGATGTAGCCCTAAGCAGTGACTGGCGAGATACACTGTCCTTGAAAGGGGTTGCCAAGTTACCCAAAATTACGAATCTCCAGAAATCTCAGCAACTATTTTTTCACCCAAACTGGATGATACTTTCAGGTAATGATCAGTACACTAAGCCCACTTGGTTCCCCAAATTTCGTTCTTCTATGTTTAAGCGTTCGTTTCCAGTAACAGTTTGAATTTTGGCGTTTCACTCTGTTTTCTCCTATATTGATAGATGTATGTGGAACTCTAAATCAAACACGGTTTGTGCTAGCTTCTTGAAACTTGACACGATAATGTAGTTTCAAGTTCTATCTCTAGGTTTTTTTTCCTCTTGATGTAGCCCTAAGCAGTGACTGGGGAGATACACTGTCCTTGAAAGGGGTTGCCAAGCTTCCCAAAATTACGAATCTCCAGAAATCTCAGCAACTATTTTTTCACCCAAACTGGATGATACTTTCAGGTAATGATCAGTACACTAAGCCCACTTGGTTCCCCAAATTTCGTTCTTCTATGTTGAAGCGTTCGTTTCCAGTAACAGTTTGAATTTTGGCGTTTCACTCTGTTTTCTCCTATATTGATAGATGTATGTGGAACTCTAAATCAAACACGGTTTGTGCTAGCTTCTTCAAACTTGACACGATTATGTAGTTTCAAGTTCTGTCTCTAGGTTTTGTTTCCTCTTGATGTAGCCCTAAAAAGTGACTGGCGAGATACACTGTCCTTGAAAGGTGTTGCCAAGCTACCCAAAATTACGAATCTCCAGAAATCTCAGCAACTATTTTTTCACCCAAACTGGATGATACTTTCAGGTAATGATCAGTACACTAAGCCCACTTGGTTCCCCAAATTTCGTTCTTCTATGTTGAAGCGTTCGTTTCCAGTAACAGTTTGAATTTTGGCGTTTCACTCTGTTTTCTCCTATATTGATAGATGTATGTGGAACTCTAAATCAAACACGGTTTGTACTAGCTTCTTGAAACTTGACACGATAATGTAGTTTCAAGTTCTATCTCTAGGTTTTGTTACCTCTTGATGTAGCCCTAAGCAGTGACTGGCGAGATACACTGTCCTTGAAAGGGGTTGCCAAGCTACCCAAAATTACGAATCTCCAGAAATCTCAGCAACTATTTTTTCACCCAAACTGGATGATACTTTCAGGTAATGATCAGTACACTAAGCCCACTTGGTTCCCCAAATTTCGTTCTTCTATGTTGAAGCGTTCGTTTCCAGTAACAGTTTGAATTTTGGCGTTTCACTCTGTTTTCTCCTATATTGATAGATGTATGTGGAACTCTAAATCAAACACGGTTTGTGCTAGCTTCTTGAAACTTGACACGATAATGTAGTTTCAAGTTCTATCTCTAGGTTTTGTTTCCTCTTGATGTAGCCCTAAGCAGTGACTGGCGAGATACACTGACCTTGAAAGGGGTTGCCAAGCTACCCAAAATTACGAATCTCCAGAAATCTCAGCAACTATTTTTTCACCCAAACTGGATGATACTTTCAGGTAATGATCAGTACACTAAGCCCACTTGGTTCCCCAAATTTCGTTCTTCTATGTTGAAGCGTTCGTTTCCAGTAACAGTTTGAATTTTGCGTTTCACTCTGTTTTCTCCTATATTGATAGATGTATGTGGAACTCTAAATCAAACACGGTTTGTGCTAGCTTCTTGAAACTTGACACGATAATGTAGTTTCAAGTTCTATCTCTAGGTTTTGTTTCCTCTTGATGTAGCCCTAAGCAGTGACTGGGGAGATACACTGTCCTTGAAAGGGGTTGCCAAGCTACCCAAAATTACGACTCTCCAGAAATCTCAGCAACTATTTTTTCACCCAAACTGGATGATACTTTCAGGTAATGATCAGTACACTAAGCCCACTTGGTTCCCCAAATTTCGTTCTTCTATGTTGAAGCGTTCGTTTCCAGTAACAGTTTGAATTTTGGCGTTTCACTCTGTTTTCTCCTATATTGATAGATGTATGTGGAACTCTAAATCAAACACGGTTTGTGCTAGCTTCTTGAAACTTGACACGATAATGTAGTTTCAAGTTCTATCTCTAGGTTTTGTTTCCTCTTGATGTAGCCCTAAGCAGTGACTGGCGAGATACACTGTCCTTGAAAGGGGTTGCCAAGCTTCCCAAAATTACGAATCTCCAGAAATCTCAGCAACTATTTTTTCACCCAAACTGGATGATACTTTCAGGTAATGATCAGTACACTAAGCCCAATTGGTTCCCCAAATTTCGTTCTTCTATGTTGAAGCGTTCGTATCCAGTAACAGTTTGAATTTTGGCGTTTCACTCTGTTTTCTCCTATATTGATAGATATATGTGGAACTCTAAATCAAACACGGTTTGTGCTAGCTTCTTCAAACTTGACACGATTATGTAGTTTCAAGTTCTATCTCTAGGTTTTGTTTCCTCTTGATGTAGCCCTAAGCAGTGACTGGCGAGATACACTGTCCTTGAAAGGGGTTGCCAAGCTACCCAAAATTACGAATCTCCAGAAATCTCAGCAACTATTTTTTCACCCAAACTGGATGATACTTTCAGGTAATGATCAGTACACTAAGCCCACTTGGTTCCCCAAATTTCGTTCTTCTATGTTGAAGCGTTCGTTTCCAGTAACAGTTTGAATTTTGCGTTTCACTCTGTTTTCTCCTATATTGATAGATGTATGTGGAACTCTAAATCAAACACGGTTTGTGCTAGCTTCTTGAAACTTGACACGATAATGTAGTTTCAAGTTCTATCTCTAGGTTTTGTTTCCTCTTGATGTAGCCCTAAGCAGTGACTGGCGAGATACACTGTCCTTGAAAGGGGTTGCCAAGCTACCCAAAATTACGAATCTCCAGAAATCTCAGCAACTATTTTTTCACCCAAACTGGATGATACTTTCAGGTAATGATCAGTACACTAAGCCCACTTGGTTCCCCAAATTTCGTTCTTCTATGTTGAAGCGTTCGTTTCCAGTAACAGTTTGAATTTTGGCGTTTCACTCTGTTTTCTCCTATATTGATAGATGTATGTGGAACTCTAAATCAAACACGGTTTGTGCTAGCTTCTTGAAACTTGACACGATAATGTAGTTTCAAGTTCTATCTCTAGGTTTTGTTTCCTCTTGATGTAGCCCTAAGCAGTGACTGGCGAGATACACTGACCTTGAAAGGGGTTGCCAAGCTACCCAAAATTACGAATCTCCAGAAATCTCAGCAACTATTTTTTCACCCAAACTGGATGATACTTTCAGGTAATGATCAGTACACTAAGCCCACTTGGTTCCCCAAATTTCGTTCTTCTATGTTGAAGCGTTCGTTTCCAGTAACAGTTTGAATTTTGGCGTTTCACTCTGTTTTCTCCTATATTGATAGATGTATGTGGAACTCTAAATCAAACACGGTTTGTGCTAGCTTCTTGAAACTTGACACGATAATGTAGTTTCAAGTTCTATCTCTAGGTTTTGTTTCCTCTTGATGTAGGCCTAAGCAGTGACTGGCGAGATACACTGCCCTTGAAAGGGGTTGCCAAGCTACCCAAAATTACGAATCTCCAGAAATCTCAGCAACTATTTTTTCACCCAAACTGGATGATACTTTCAGGTAATGATCAGTACACTAAGCCCACTTGGTTCCCCAAATTTCGTTCTTCTATGTTGAAGCGTTCGTTTCCAGTAACAGTTTGAATTTTGGCGTTTCACTCTGTTTTCTCCTATATTGATAGATGTATGTGGAACTCTAAATCAAATACGGTTTGTGCTAGCTTCTTGAAACTTGACACGATAATGTAGTTTCAAGTTCTATCTCTAGGTTTTGTTTCCTCTTGATGTAGCCCTAAGCAGTGACTGGCGAGATACACTGTCCTTGAAAGGGGTTGCCAAGCTTCCCAAAATTACGAATCTCCAGAAATCTCAGCAACTATTTTTTCACCCAAACTGGATGATACTTTCAGGTAATGATCAGTACACTAAGCCCAATTGGTTCCCCAAATTTCGTTCTTCTATGTTGAAGCGTTCGTATCCAGTAACAGTTTGAATTTTGGCGTTTCACTCTGTTTTCTCCTATATTGATAGATATATGTGGAACTCTAAATCAAACACGGTTTGTGCTAGCTTCTTCAAACTTGACACGATTATGTAGTTTCAAGTTCTATCTCTAGGTTTTGTTTCCTCTTGATGTAGCCCTAAGCAGTGACTGGCGAGATACACTGTCCTTGAAAGGGGTTGCCAAGCTACCCAAAATTACGAATCTCCAGAAATCTCAGCAACTATTTTTTCACCCAAACTGGATGATACTTTCAGGTAATGATCAGTACACTAAGCCCACTTGGTTCCCCAAATTTCGTTCTTCTATGTTGAAGCGTTCGTTTCCAGTAACAGTTTGAATTTTGCGTTTCACTCTGTTTTCTCCTATATTGATAGATGTATGTGGAACTCTAAATCAAACACGGTTTGTGCTAGCTTCTTGAAACTTGACACAATAATGTAGTTTCAAGTTCTATCTCTAGGTTTTGTTTCCTCTTGATGTAGGCCTAAGCAGTGACTGGCGAGATACACTGTCCTTGAAAGGGGTTGCCAAGCTACCCAAAATTACGAATCTCCAGAAATCTCAGCAACTATTTTTTCACCCAAACTGGATGATACTTTCAGGTAATGATCAGTACACTAAGCCCACTTGGTTCCCCAAATTTCGTTCTTCTATGTTGAAGCGTTCGTTTCCAGTAACAGTTTGAATTTTGGCGTTTCACTCTGTTTTCTCCTATATTGATAGATGTATGTGGAACTCTAAATCAAAGACGGTTTGTGCTAGCTTCTTGAAACTTGACACGATAATGTAGTTTCAAGTTCTATCTCTAGGTTTTGTTTCCTCTTTATGTAGCCCTAAGCAGTGACTGGCGAGATACACTGACCTTGAAAGGGGTTGCCAAGCTACCCAAAATTACGAATCTCCAGAAATCTCAGCAACTATTTTTTCACCCAAACTGGATGATACTTTCAGGTAATGATCAGTACACTAAGCCCACTTGGTTCCCCAAATTTCGTTCTTCTATGTTGAAGCGTTCGTTTCCAGTAACAGTTTGAATTTTGGCGTTTCACTCTGTTTTCTCCTATATTGATAGATGTATGTGGAACTCTAAATCAAACACGGTTTGTGCTAGCTTCTTGAAACTTGACACGATAATGTAGTTTCAAGTTCTATCTCTAGGTTTTGTTTCCTCTTGATGTAGGCCTAAGCAGTGACTGGCGAGAAACACTGCCCTTGAAAGGGGTTGCCAAGCTACCCAAAATTACGAATCTCCAGAAATCTCAGCAACTATTTTTTCACCCAAACTGGATGATACTTTCAGGTAATGATCAGTACACTAAGCCCACTTGGTTCCCCAAATTTCGTTCTTCTATGTTGAAGCGTTCGTTTCCAGTAACAGTTTGAATTTTGGCGTTTCACTCTGTTTTCTCCTATATTGATAGATGTATGTGGAACTCTAAATCAAATACGGTTTGTGCTAGCTTCTTGAAACTTGACACGATAATGTAGTTTCAAGTTTTATCTCTAGGTTTTGTTTCCTCTTGATGTAGCCCTAAGCAGTGACTGGCGAGATACACTGCCCTTGAAAGGGGTTGCCAAGCTACCCAAAATTACGAATCTCCAGAAATCTCAGCAACTATTTTTTCACCCAAACTGGATGATACTTTCAGGTAATGATCAGTACACTAAGCCCACTTGGTTCCCCAAATTTCGTTCTTCTATGTTGAAGCGTTCGTTTCCAGTAACAGTTTGAATTTTGGCGTTTCACTCTGTTTTCTCCTATATTGATAGATGTATGTGGAACTCTAAATCAAACACGGTTTGTGCTAGCTTCTTGAAACTTGACACGATAATGTAGTTTCAAGTTCTATCTCTAGGTTTTGTTTCCTCTTGATGTAGCCCTAAGCAGTGACTTGGGAGATACACTGTCCTTGAAAGGGGTTGCCAAGCTACCCAAAATTACGAATCTCCAGAAATCTCAGCAACTATTTTTTCACCCAAACTGGATGATACTTTCAGGTAATGATCAGTACACTAAGCCCACTTGGTTCCCCAAATTTCGTTCTTCTATGTTGAAGCGTTCGTTTCCAGTAACAGTTTGAATTTTGGCGTTTCACTCTGTTTTCTCCTATATTGATAGATGTATGTGGAACTCTAAATCAAACACGGTTTGTGCTAGCTTCTTGAAACTTGACACGATAATGTAGTTTCAAGTTCTATCTCTAGGTTTTGTTTCCTCTTGATGTAGCCCTAAGCAGTGACTTGGGAGATACACTGTCCTTGAAAGGGGTTGCCAAGCTTCCCAAAATTACGAATCTCCAGAAATCTCAGCAACTATTTTTTCACCCAAACTGGATGATACTTTCAGGTAATGATCAGTACACTAAGCCCACTTGGTTCCCCAAATTTCGTTCTTCTATGTTGAAGCGTTCGTTTCCAGTAACAGTTTGAATTTTGGCGTTTCACTCTGTTTTCTCCTATATTGATAGATGTATGTGGAACTCTAAATCAAACACGGTTTGCGCTAGCTTCTTGAAACTTGACAAGATAATGTAGTTTCAAGTTCTATCTCTAGGTTTTGTTTCCTCTTGATGTAGCCCTAAGCAGTGACTGGCGAGATACAGTGTCTTTGAAAGGGGTTGCCAAGCTTCCCAAAATTGCGAATCTCCAGAAATCTCAGCAACTATTTTTTCACCCAAACTGGATGATACTTTCAGGTAATGATCAGTACAATAAGCCCACTTGGTTCCCCAAATTTCGTTCTTCTATGTTGAAGCGTTCGTTTCCAGTAACAGTTTGAATTTTGGCGTTTCACTCTGTTTTCTCCTATATTGATAGATGTATGTGGAACTCTAAATCAAACACGGTTTGTGCTAGCTTCTTGAAACTTGACACGATAATGTAGTTTCAAGTTCTATCTCTAGGTTTTGTTTCCTCTTGATGTAGCCCTAAGCAGTGACTGGCGAGATACACTGTCATTGAAAGGGGTTGCCAAGCTACCCAAAATTACGAATCTCCAGAAATCTCAGCAACTATTTTTTCACCCAAACTGGATGATACTGTCAGGTAATGATCAGTACACTAAGCCCACTTGGTTCCCCAAATTTCGTTCTTCTATGTTGAAGCGTTCGTTTCCAGTAACAGTTTGAATTTTGGCGTTTCACTCTGTTTTCTCCTATATTGATAGATGTATGTGGAACTCTAAATCAAACACGGTTTGTGCTAGCTTCTTGAAACTTGACACGATAATGTAGTTTCAAGTTCTATCTCTAGGTTTTGTTTCCTCTTGATGTAGGCCTAAGCAGTGACTGGCGAGATACACTGTCCTTGAAAGGGGTTGCCAAGCTACCCAAAATTACGAATCTCCAGAAATCTCAGCAACTATTTTTTCACCCAAACTGTATGATACTTTCAGGTAATGATCAGTACACTAAGCCCACTTGGTTCCCCAAATTTCGTTCTTCTATGTTGAAGCGTTCGTTTCCAGTAACAGTTTGAATTTTGGCGTTTCACTCTGTTTTCTCCTATATTGATAGATGTATGTGGAACTCTAAATCAAAGACGGTTTGTGCTAGCTTCTTGAAACTTGACACGATAATGTAGTTTCAAGTTCTATCTCTAGGTTTTGTTTCCTCTTGATGTAGCCCTAAGCAGTGACTGGCGAGATACACTGTCCTTGAAAGGGGTTGCCAAGCTACCCAAAATTACGAATCTCCAGAAATCTCAGCAACTATTTTTTCACCCAAACTGGATGATACTTTCAGGTAATGATCAGTACACTAAGCCCACTTGGTTCCCCAAATTTCGTTCTTCTATGTTGAAGCGTTCATTTCCAGTAACACTTTGAATTTTGGCGTTTCACTCTGTTTTCTCCTATATTGATAGATGTATGTGGAACTCTAAATCAAACACGGTTTGTGCTAGCTTCTTGAAACTTGACACGATAATGTAGTTTCAAGTTCTATCTCTAGGTTTTGTTTCCTCTTGATGTAGCCCTAAGCAGTGACTGGGGAGATACACTGTCCTTGAAAGGGGTTGCCAAGCTACCCAAAATTACGAATCTCCAGAAATCTCAGCAACTATTTTTTCACCCAAACTGGATGATACTTTCAGGTAATGATCAGTACACTAAGCCCACTTGGTTCCCCAAATTTCGTTCTTCTATGTTGAAGCGTTCGTTTCCAGTAACAGTTTGAATTTTGGCGTTTCACTCTGTTTTCTCCTATATTGATAGATGTATGTGGAACTCTAAATCAAACACGGTTTGTGCTAGCTTCTTCAAACTTGACACGATTATGTAGTTTCAAGTTCTGTCTCTAGGTTTTGTTTCCTCTTGATGTAGCCCTAAGCAGTAACTGGCGAGATACACTGTCCTTGAAAGGGGTTGCCAAGCTACCCAAAATTACGAATCTCCAGAAATCTCAGCAACTATTTTTTCACCCAAACTGGATGATACTTTCAGGTAATGATCAGTACACTAAGCCCACTTGGTTCCCCAAATTTCGTTCTTCTATGTTGAAGCGTTCGTTTCCAGTAACAGTTTGAATTTTGGCGTTTCACTCTGTTTTCTCCTATATTGATAGATGTATGTGGAACTCTAAATCAAACACGGTTTGTGCTAGCTTCTTGAAACTTGACACGATAATGTAGTTTCAAGTTCTATTTCTAGGTTTTGTTTCCTCTTGATGTAGCCCTAAGCAGTGACTGGCGAGATACACTGACCTTGAAAGGGGTTGCCAAGCTACCCAAAATTACGAATCTCCAGAAATCTCAGAACCTGTTTTTTCACCCAAACTGGATGATACTTTCAGGTAATGATCAGTACACTAAGCCCACTTGGTTCCCCAAATTTCGTTCTTCTATGTTGAAGCGTTCGTTTCCAGTAACAGTTTGTATTTTGGCGTTTCACTCTGTTTTCTCCTATATTGATAGATGTATGTGGAACTCTAAATCAAACACGGTTTGCGCTAGCTTCTTGAAACTTGACAAGATAATGTAGTTTCAAGTTCTATCTCTAAGTTTCGTTTCCTCTTGATGTAGCCCTAAGCAGTGACTGGCGAGATACACTGTCCTTGAAAGGGGTTGCCAAGCTTCCCAAAATTGTGAATCTCCAGAAATATCAGCAACTATTTTTTCACCCAAACTGGATGATACTTTCAGGTAATGATCAGTACACTAAGCCCACTTGGTTCCTTAAATTTCGTTCCTCTATGTTGAAGCGTTCGTTTCCAGTAACAGTTTGAATTTTGGCGTTTCACTCTGTTTTCTCCTATATTGATAGATGTATGTGGAACTCTAAATCAAACACGGTTTGTGCTACCTTCTTGAAACTTGAAACGATAATGTAGTTTCAAGTTCTATCTCTAGGTTTTGTTTCCTCTTGATGTAGCCCTAAGCAGTGACTGGTGAGATACACTGTCCTTGAAAGGGGTTGCCAAGCTTCCCAAAATTACGAATCTCCAGAAATCTCAGCAACTATTTTTTCACCCAAACTGGATGATACTTTCAGGTAATGATCAGTACACTAAGCCCACTTGCTTCCCCAATTTCGTTCTTCTATGTTGAAGCGTTCGTTTCCAGTAACAGTTTGTATTTTGGCGTTTCACTCTGTTTTCTCCTATATTGATAGATGTATGTGGAACTCTAAATCAAACACGGTTTGCGCTAGCTTCTTGAAACTTGACAAGATAATGTAGTTTCAAGTTCTATCTCTAGGTTTTGTTTCCTCTTGATGTAGCCCTAAGCAGTGACTGGCGAGATACAGTGTCTTTGAAAGGGGTTGCCAAGCTTCCCAAAATTACGAATCTCCAGAAATCTCAGCAACTATTTTTTCACCCAAACTGAATGATACTTTCAGCTAATGATTAGTACACTAAACCCACTGGGTTCCCCAAATTTCGTTCTTCTATGTTGAAGAGTTCGTTTCCAGTAACAGTTTGAATTTTGGCGTTTCACTCTGTTTTCTCCTATATTGATAGACGTATGTGGAACTCTAAATCAAACACGGTTTGTGCTAGCTTCTTGAAACTTGACACGATAATGTAGTTTCAAGTTCTGTCTCTAGGTTTTGTTTCCTCTTGATGTAGCCCTAAGCAGTGACTGGCGAGATACACTGTCCTTGAAAGGGGTTGCCAAGTTACCCAAAATTACGAATCTCCAGAAATCTCAGCAACTATTTTTTCACCCAAACTGGATGATACTTTCAGGTAATGATCAGTACACTAAGCCCACTTGGTTCCCCAAATTTCGTTCTTCTATGTTGAAGCGTTCGTTTCCAGTAACAGTTTGAATTTTGGCGTTTCACTCTGTTTTCTCCTATATTGATAGATGTATGTGGAACTCTAAATCAAACACGGTTTGTGCTAGCTTCTTGAAACTTGACACGATAATGTAGTTTCAAGTTCTGTCTCTAGGTTTTTTTTCCTCTTGATGTAGCCCTAAGCAGTGACTGGGGAGATACACTGTCCTTGAAAGGGGTTGCCAAGCTTCCCAAAATTACGAATCTCCAGAAATCTCAGCAACTATTTTTTCACCCAAACTGGATGATACTTTCAGGTAATGATCAGTACACTAAGCCCACTTGGTTCCCCAAATTTCGTTCTTCTATGTTGAAGCGTTCGTTTCCAGTAACAGTTTGAATTTTGGCGTTTCACTCTGTTTTCTCCTATATTGATAGATGTATGTGGAACTCTAAATCAAACACGGTTTGTGCTAGCTTCTTCAAACTTGACACGATTATGTAGTTTCAAGTTCTGTCTCTAGGTTTTGTTTCCTCTTGATGTAGCCCTAAGCAGTGACTGGCGAGGTACACTGTCCTTGAAAGGTGTTGCCAAGCTACCCAAAATTACGAATCTCCAGAAATCTCAGCAACTATTTTTTCACCCAAACTGGATGATACTTTCAGGTAATGATCAGTACACTAAGCCCACTTGGTTCCCCAAATTTCGTTCTTCTATGTTGAAGCGTTCGTTTCCAGTAACAGTTTGAATTTTGGCGTTTCACTCTGTTTTCTCCTATATTGATAGATGTATGTGGAACTCTAAATCAAACACGGTTTGTACTAGCTTCTTGAAACTTGACACGATAATGTAGTTTCAAGTTCTATCTCTAGGTTTTGTTACCTCTTGATGTAGCCCTAAGCAGTGACTGGCGAGATACACTGTCCTTGAAAGGGGTTGCCAAGCTACCCAAAATTACGAATCTCCCGAAATCTCAGCAACTATTTTTTCACCCAAACTGGATGATACTTTCAGGTAATGATCAGTACACTAAGCCCACTTGGTTCCCCAAATTTCGTTCTTCTATGTTGAAGCGTTCGTTTCCAGTAACAGTTTGAATTTTGGCGTTTCACTCTGTTTTCTCCTATATTGATAGATGTATGTGGAACTCTAAATCAAACACGGTTTGTGCTAGCTTCTTGAAACTTGACACGATAATGTAGTTTCAAGTTCTATCTCTAGGTTTTGTTTCCTCTTGATGTAGCCCTAAGCAGTGACTGGCGAGATACACTGAGCTTGAAAGGGGTTGCCAAGCTACCCAAAATTACGAATCTCCAGAAATCTCAGCAACTATTTTTTCACCCAAACTGGATGATACTTTCAGGTAATGATCAGTACACTAAGCCCACTTGGTTCCCCAAATTTCGTTCTTCTATGTTGAAGCGTTCGTTTCCAGTAACAGTTTGAATTTTGGCGTTTCACTCTGTTTTCTCCTATATTGATAGATGTATGTGGAACTCTAAATCAAACACGGTTTGTGCTAGCTTCTTGAAACTTGACAAGATAATGTAGTTTCAAGTTCTGTCTCTAGGTTTTGTTTCCTCTTGATGTAGCCCTAAGCAGTGACTGGGGAGATACACTGTCCTTGAAAGGGGTTGCCAAGCTACCCAAAATTACGACTCTCCAGAAATCTCAGCAACTATTTTTTCACCCAAACTGGATGATACTTTCAGGTAATGATCAGTACACTAAGCCCACTTGGTTCCCCAAATTTCGTTCTTCTATGTTGAAGCGTTCGTTTCCAGTAACAGTTTGAATTTTGGCGTTTCACTCTGTTTTCTCCTATATTGATAGATGTATGTGGAACTCTAAATCAAACACGGTTTGTGCTAGCTTCTTGAAACTTGACACGATAATGTAGTTTCAAGTTCTATCTCTAGGTTTTGTTTCCTCTTGATGTAGCCCTAAGCAGTGACTGGCGAGATACACTGTCCTTGAAAGGGGTTGCCAAGCTTCCCAAAATTACGAATCTCCAGAAATCTCAGCAACTATTTTTTCACCCAAACTGGATGATACTTTCAGGTAATGATCAGTACACTAAGCCCAATTGGTTCCCCAAATTTCGTTCTTCTATGTTGAAGCGTTCGTATCCAGTAACAGTTTGAATTTTGGCGTTTCACTCTGTTTTCTCCTATATTGATAGATATATGTGGAACTCTAAATCAAACACGGTTTGTGCTAGCTTCTTCAAACTTGACACGATTATGTAGTTTCAAGTTCTATCTCTAGGTTTTGTTTCCTCTTGATGTAGCCCTAAGCAGTGACTGGCGAGATACACTGTCCTTGAAAGGGGTTGCCAAGCTACCCAAAATTACGAATCTCCAGAAATCTCAGCAACTATTTTTTCACCCAAACTGGATGATACTTTCAGGTAATGATCAGTACACTAAGCCCACTTGGTTCCCCAAATTTCGTTCTTCTATGTTGAAGCGTTCGTTTCCAGTAACAGTTTGAATTTTGCGTTTCACTCTGTTTTCTCCTATATTGATAGATGTATGTGGAACTCTAAATCAAACACGGTTTGTGCTAGCTTCTTGAAACTTGACACGATAATGTAGTTTCAAGTTCTATCTCTAGGTTTTGTTTCCTCTTGATGTAGGCCTAAGCAGTGACTGGCGAGATACACTGTCCTTGAAAGGGGTTGCCAAGCTACCCAAAATTACGAATCTCCCGAAATCTCAGCAACTATTTTTTCACCCAAACTGGATGATACTTTCAGGTAATGATCAGTACACTAAGCCCACTTGGTTCCCCAAATTTCGTTCTTCTATGTTGAAGCGTTCGTTTCCAGTAACAGTTTGAATTTTGGCGTTTCACTCTGTTTTCTCCTATATTGATAGATGTATGTGGAACTCTAAATCAAACACGGTTTGTGCTAGCTTCTTGAAACTTGACACGATAATGTAGTTTCAAGTTCTATCTCTAGGTTTTGTTTCCTCTTGATGTAGCCCTAAGCAGTGACTGGCGAGATACACTGTCCTTGAAAGGGGTTGCCAAGCTACCCAAAATTACGAATCTCCAGAAATCTCAGCAACTATTTTTTCACCCAAACTGGATGATACTTTCAGGTAATGATCAGTACACTAAGCCCACTTGGTTCCCCAAATTTCGTTCTTCTATGTTGAAGCGTTCATTTCCAGTAACAGTTTGAATTTTGGCGTTTCACTCTGTTTTCTCCTATATTGATAGATGTATGTGGAACTCTAAATCAAACATGGTTTGTGCTAGCTTCTTGAAACTTGACACGATAATGTAGTTTCAAGTTCTATCTCTAGGTTTTGTTTCCTCTTGATGTAGCCCTAAGCAGTGACTGGGGAGATACACTGTCCTTGAAAGGGGTTGCCAAGCTACCCAAAATTACGACTCTCCAGAAATCTCAGCAACTATTTTT
Source organism: Spermophilus citellus (assembly GCF_964194105.1). Taxonomy (NCBI): domain Eukaryota; kingdom Metazoa; phylum Chordata; class Mammalia; order Rodentia; family Sciuridae; genus Spermophilus; species Spermophilus citellus. Next base: position 718,001 of record NW_027672837.1, on the reverse strand, counting down.
TCACCCAAACTGGATGATACTTTCAGGTAATGATCAGTACACTAAGCCCACTTGGTTCCCCAAATTTCGTTCTTCTATGTTGAAGCGTTCGTTTCCAGTAACAGTTTGAATTTTGGCGTTTCACTCTGTTTTCTCCTATATTGATAGATGTATGTGGAACTCTAAATCAAACACGGTTTGTGCTAGCTTCTTGAAACTTGACACGATAATGTAGTTTCAAGTTCTATCTCTAGGTTTTGTTTCCTCTTGATGTAGCCCTAAGCAGTGACTGGCGAGATACACTGTCCTTGAAAGGGGTTGCCAAGCTTCCCAAAATTACGAATCTCCAGAAATCTCAGCAACTATTTTTTCACCCAAACTGGATGATACTTTCAGGTAATGATCAGTACACTAAGCCCAATTGGTTCCCCAAATTTCGTTCTTCTATGTTGAAGCGTTCGTATCCAGTAACAGTTTGAATTTTGGCGTTTCACTCTGTTTTCTCCTATATTGATAGATGTATGTGGAACTCTAAATCAAACACGGTTTGTGCTAGCTTCTTCAAACTTGACACGATAATGTAGTTTCAAGTTCTATCTCTAGGTTTTGTTTCCTCTTGATGTAGCCCTAAGCAGTGACTGGCGAGATACACTGTCCTTGAAAGTGGTTGCCAAGGTTCCCAAAATTACGAATCTCCAGAAATCTCAGCAACTATTTTTTCACCCAAACTGGATGATACTTTCAGGTAATGATCAGTACACTAAGCCCACTTGGTTCCCCAAATTTCGTTCTTCTATGTTGAAGCGTTCGTTTCCAGTAACAGTTTGAATTTTGGCGTTTCACTCTGTTTTCTCCTATATTGATAGATGTATGTGGAACTCTAAATCAAACACGGTTTGTGCTAGCTTCTTGAAACTTCACACGATTATGTAGTTTCAAGTTCTGTCTCTAGGTTTTGTTTCCTCTTGATGTAGCCCTAAGCAGTGACTGGCGAGATACACTGTCCTTGAAAGGGGTTGCCAAGCTACCCAAAATTACGAATCTCCAGAAATCTCAGCAACTATTTTTTCACCCAAACTGGATGATACTGTCAGGTAATGATCAGTACACTAAGCCCACTTGGTTCCCCCAATTTCGTTCTTCTATGTTGAAGCGTTCGTTTCCAGTAACAGTTTGAATTTTGGCGTTTCACTCTGTTTTCTCCTATATTGATAGATGTATGTGGAACTCTAAATCAAACACGGTTTGTGCTAGCTTCTTGAAACTTGACACGATAATGTAGTTTCAAGTTCTATCTCTAGGTTTTGTTTCCTGTTGATGTAGCCCTAAGCAGTGACGGGCGAGATACACTGTCCTTGAAAGAGGTTGCCAAGCTTCCTAAAATTACGAATCTCCAGAAATCTCAGCAACTATTTTTTCACCCTAACTGGATGATACTTTCAGGTAATGATCAGTACACTAAGCCCACTTGGTTCCCCAAATTTCGTTCTTCTATGTTGAAGCGTTCGTTTCCAGTAACAGTTTGAATTTTGGCGTTTCACTCTGTTTTCTCCTATATTGATAGATGTATGTGGAACTCTAAATCAAACACGGTTTGTGCTAGCTTCTTGAAACTTGACAAGATAATGTAGTTTCAAGTTCTATCTCTAGGTTTTGTTTCCTCTTGATGTAGCCCTAAGCAGTGACTGGCGAGATACACTGTCCTTGAAAGGGGTTGCCAAGCTACCCAAAATTACGAATCTCCAGAAATCTCAGCAACTATTTTTTCACCCAAACTGGATGATACTTTCAGGTAATGATCAGTACACTAAGCCCACTTGGTTCCCCAAATTTCGTTCTTCTATGTTGAAGCGTTCGTTTCCAGTAACAGTTTGAATTTTGGCGTTTCACTCTCTTTTCTCCTATATTGATAGATGTATGTGGAACTCTAAATCAAACACGGTTTGTGCTAGCTTCTTGAAACTTGACACGATAATGTAGTTTCAAGTTCTGTCTCTAGGTTTTGTTTCCTCTTGATGTAGCCCTAAGCAGTGACTGGCGAGATACACTGTCCTTGAAAGGGGATGCCAAGCTTCCCAAAATTACGAATCTCCAGAAATCTCAGAAACTATTTTTTCACCCAAACTGGATGATACTTTCAGGTAATGATCAGTACACTAAGCCCACTTGGTTCCCCAAATTTCGTTCTTCTATGTTGAAGCGTTCGTTTCCAGTAACAGTTTGAATGTTGGCGTTTCACTCTGTTTTCTCCTATATTGATAGACGTATGTGGAACTCTAAATCAAACACGGTTTGTGCTAGCTTCTTGAAACTTGACACGATAATGTAGTTTCAAGTTCTGTCTCTAGGTTTTGTTTCCTCTTGATGTAGCCCTAAGCAGTGACTGGCGAGATACACTGTCCTTGAAAGGGGTTGCCAAGCTACCCAAAATTACGAATCTCCAGAAATCTCAGCAACTATTTTTTCACCCAAACTTGATGATACTTTCAGGTAATGATCAGTACACTAAGCCCACTTGGTTCCCCAAATTTCGTTCTTCTATGTTGAAGCGTTCGTTTCCAGTAACAGTTTGAATTTTGGCGTTTCACTCTGTTTTCTCCGATATTGATAGATGTATGTGGAACTCTAAATCAAACACGGTTTGTGCTAGCTTCTTGAAACGATACGATAATACAATTTCAAGTTCTATCTCTAGGTTTTGTTTCCACTTGAGGTAGCCCTAAGCAGTGACTGGCGAGATACACTGCCCTTGAAAGGGGTTGCCAAGCTTCCCAAAATTACGAATCTCCAGAAATCTCAGCAACTATTTTTTCACCCAAACTGGATGATACTTTCAGGTAATGATCAGTACACTAAGCCCACTTGGTTCCCCAAATTTCGTTCTTCTATGTTGAAGCGTTCGTTTCCAGTAACAGTTTGAATTTTGGCGTTTCACTCTGTTTCCTCCAATATTGATAGGTGTACGTGGAACTCTAAATCAAACACGGTTTGTGCTAGCTTTTTGAAACTTGACACGATAATGTACATTCAAGTTCTATCTCGATGTTTTGTTTCCTCTTGATGTAGCCCTAAGCAGTGACTGGCGAGATCACACTGTCCTTGAAAGGGGTTGCCAAGCTACCCAAAATTACGAATCTCCAGAAATCTCAGCAACTATTTTTTCACCCAAACTGGATGATACTTTCAGGTAATGATCAGTACTCTAAGCCCAGTTGGTTCCCCAAATTTCGTTCTTCTATGTTGAAGCGTTCTTTTCCAGTAACAGTTTGAATTTTGGCGTTTCACTCTGTTTTCTCCTATATTGATAGATGTATGTGGAACTCTAAATCAAAGACGGTTTGTGCTAGCTTCTTGAAACTTGACACGATAATGTAGTTTCAAGTTCTATCTCTAAGTTTCATTTCCTCTTGATGTAGCCCTAAGCAGTGACTGGCGAGATACACTGTCCTTGAAAGGGGTTGCCAAGCTACCCAAAATTACGAATCTCCAGAAATCTCAGCAACTATTTTTTCACCCAAACTGGATGATACTTTCAGGTAATGATCAGTACACTACGCCCAGTTGGTTCCCCAAATTTCGTTCTTCTATGTTGAAACGTTGGTTTCCAGTAACAGTTAGAATTTTGGCGTTTCACTCTGTTTTCTCCTATATTGATAGATGTATGTGGAACTCTAAATCAAACACGGTTTGTGCTAGCTTCTTGAAACTTGACACGATAATGTAGTTTCAAGTTCTATCTCTAAGTTTCGTTTCCTCTTGATGTAGCCCTAAGCAGTGACTGGCGAGATACACTGTCCTTGAAAGGGGTTGCCAAGGTTCCCAAAATTACGAATCTCCAGAAATCTCAGAAACTATTTTTTCACCCAAACTGGATGATACTTTCAGGTAATGATCAGAACACTAAGCCCACTTGGTTCCCCAAATTTCGTTCTTCTATGTTGAACCGTTCGTTTCCAGTAACAGTTTGAATTTTGGCGTTTCACTCTGTTTTCTCCTATATTGATAGACGTATGTGGAACTCTAAATCAAACACGGTTTGTGCTAGCTTCTTGAAACTTGACACGATAATGTAGTTTCAAGTTCTGTCTCTAGGTTTTGTTTCCTCTTGATGTAGCCCTAAGCAGTGACTGGCGAGATCACACTGTCCTTGAAAGGGGTTGCCAAGCTTCCCAAAATTACGAATCTCCAGAAATCTCAGCAACTATTTTTTCACCCAAACTGGATGATACTTTCAGGTAATGATCAGTACACTAAGCCCACTTGGTTCCCCAAATTTCGTTCTTCTATGTTGAAGCGTTCGTTTCCAGTAACAGTTTGAATTTTGGCGTTTCACTCTGTTTCCTCCAATAATGATAGGTGTACGTGGAACTCTAAATCAAACACGGTTTGTGCTAGCTTTTTGAAACTTGACACGATAATGTACATTCAAGTTCTATCTCGATGTTTTGTTTCCTCTTGATGTAGCCCTAAGCAGTGACTGGCGAGATCACACTGTCCTTGAAAGGGGTTGCCAAGCTACCCAAAGTTACGAATCTCCAGAAATCTCAGCAACTATTTTTTCACCCAAACTGGATGATACTTTCAGGTAATGATCAGTACACTAAGCCCAATTGGTTCCCCAAATTTCGTTCTTCTATGTTGAAGCGTTCGTTTCCAGTAACAGTTTGAATTTTGGCGTTTCACTCTGTTTTCTCCTATATTGATAGATGTATGTGGAACTCTAAATCAAACACGGTTTGTGCTAGCTTCTTGAAACTTGACAGGATAATGTAGTTTCAAGTTCTATCTCTAAGTTTCGTTTCCTCTTGATGTAGCCCTAAGCAGTGACTGGCGAGATACACTGTCCTTGAAAGGGGTTGCCAAGCTTCCCAAAATTACGAATCTCCAGAAATCTCAGCAACTATTTTTTCACCCAAACTGGATGATACTTTCAGGTAATGATCAGTACACTAAGCCCACTTGGTTCCCCAAATTTCGTTCTTCTATGTTGAAGCGTTCGTTTCGAGTAACAGTTTGAATTTTGGCGTTTCACTATGTTTCCTCCAATATTGATAGGTGTATGTGGAACTCTAAATCAAACACAGTTTGTGCTAGCTTTTTGAAACTTGACACGATAATGTACATTCAAGTTCTATCTCGATGTTTTGTTTCCTCTTGATGTAGCCCTAAGCAGTGACTGGCGAGATCACACTGTCCTTGAAAGGGGTTGCCAAGCTACCCAAAGTTACGAATCTCCAGAAATCTCAGCAACTATTTTTTCACCCAAACTGGATGATACTTTCAGGTAATGATCAGTACACTAAGCCCAGTTGGTTCCCCAAATTTCGTTCTTCTATGTTGAAGCGTTGGTTTCCAGTAACAGTTTGAATTTTGGCATTTCACTCTGTTTTCTCCTATATTGATAGATGTATGTGGAACTCTAAATCAAACACGGTTTGTGCTAGCTTCTTGAAACTTGACAGGATAATGTAGTTTCAAGTTCTATCTCTAAGTTTCGTTTCCTCTTGATGTAGCCCTAAGCAGTGACTGGCGAGATCACACTGTCCTTGAAAGGGGTTGCCAAGCTCCCCAAAATTACGAATCTCCAGAAATCTCAGCAACTATTTGTTCACCCAAACTGGATGATACTTTCAGGTAATGATCAGTACACTAAGCCCAGTTGGTTCCCCAAATTTCGTTCTTCTATGTTGAAGCGTTCGTTTCCAGTAACAGTTTGAATTTTAGCGTTTCACTCTGTTTTCTCCTATATTGATAGATGTATGTGGAACTCTAAATCAAACACGGTTTGTGCTAGCTTCTTGAAACTTGACACGATAATGTAGTTTCAAGTTCTATCTCTAGGTTTCGTTTCATCTTGATGTAGCCCTAAGCAGTGACTGGCGAGATACACTGTCCTTGAAAGGGGTTGCCAAGCTTCCCAAAATTACGAATCTCCAGAAATCTCAGCAACTATTTTTTCACCCAAACTGGATGATACTTTCAGGTAATCATCAGTACACTAAGCCCACTTGGTTCCCCAAATTTCGTTCTTCTATGTTGAAGCGTTCGTTTCCAGTAACAGTTTGAATTTTGGCGTTTCACTCTGTTTTCTCCTATATTGATAGATGTATGTGGAACTCTAAATCAAACACGGTTTGTGCTAGCTTCTTCAAACTTGACACGATTATGTAGTTTCAAGTTCTGTCTCTAGGTTTTGTTTCCTCTTGATGTAGCCCTAAGCAGTGACTGGCGAGATACACTGTCCTTGAAATTGGTTGCCAAGCTACCCAAAATTACGAATCTCCAGAAATCTCAGCAACTATTTTTTGACCCAAACTGGATGATACTTTCAGGTAATGATCAGTACACTAAGCCCACTTGGTTCCCCAAATTTCGTTCTTCTATGTTGAAGCGTTCGTTTCCAGTAACAGTTTGAATTTTGGCGTTTCACTCTGTTTTTTCCTATATTGATAGATGTATGTGGAACTCTAAATCAAACACGGTTTGTGCTAGCTTCTTGAAACTTGACACGATTATGTAGTTTCAAGTTCTATCTCTAGGTTTTGTTTCCTCTTGATGTAGCCCTAAGCAGTGACTGGCGAGATACACTGTACTTGAAAGGGTTTGCCAAGCTTCCCAAAATTACGAATCTCCAGAAATCTCAGCAACTATTTTTTCACCCAAACTGGATGATACTTTCAGGTAATGATCAGTACACTAAGCCCACTTGGTTCCCCAAATTTCGTTCTTCTATGTTGAAGCGTTCGTTTCCAGTAACAGTTTGAATTTTGGCGTTTCACTCTGTTTTCTCCTATATTGATAGATGTATGTGGAACTCTAAATCAAACACGGTTTGTGCTAGCTTCTTCAAACTTGACACGATTATGTAGTTTCAAGTTCTGTCTCTAGGTTTCGTTTCCTCTTGATGTAGCCCTAAGCAGTGACTGGCGAGATACACTGTCCTTGAAAGGGGTTGCCAAGCTACCCCAAATTACGAATCTCCAGAAATCTCAGCAACTATTTTTTCACCCAAACTGGATGATACTTTCAGGTAATGATCAGTACACTAAGCCCACTTGGTTCCCCAAATTTCGTTCTTCTATGTTGAAGCGTTCGTTTCCAGTAACAGTTTGAATTTTGGCGTTTCACTCTGTTTTCTCCTATATTGATAGATGTATGTGGAACTCTAAATCAAAGACGGTTTGTGCTAGCTTCTTGAAACTTGACACGATAATGTAGTTTCAAGTTCTATCTCTAGATTTTGTTTCCTCTTGATGTAGCCCTAAGCAGTGACTGGGGAGATACACTGTCCTTGAAGGGGGTTGCCAAGCTTCCCAAAATTACGAATCTCCAGAAATATCAGCAACTATTTTTTCACCCAAACTGGATGATACTTTCAGTTAATGATCAGTACACTAAGCCCACTTGGTTCCCCAAATTTCGTTCTTCTATGTTGAAGCGTTCGTTTCCAGTAACAGTTTGCATTTTGGTGTTTCACTCTGTTTTCTCCTATATTGATAGATGTATGTGGAACTCTAAATCAAACACGGTTTGTGCTAGCTTCTTCAAACTTGACACAATTATGTAGTTTCAAGGTCTGTCTCTAGGTTTCCTTTCCTCTTGATGTAGCCCTAAGCAGTGACTGGCGAGATACACTGTCCTTGAAAGGGGTTGCCAAGCTACCCCAAATTACGAATCTCCAGAAATCTCAGCAACTATTTTTTCACCCACACTGGATGATACTTTCAGGTAATGATCAGTACACTAAGCCCACTTGGTTCCCCAAATTTCGTTCTTCTATGTTGAAGCGTTCGTTTCCAGTAACAGTTTGAATTTTGGCGTTTCACTCTGTTTCCTCCAATATTGATAGGTGTACGTGGAACTCTAAATCAAACAGGGTTTGTGCTAGATTTTTGAAACTTGACACGATAATGTACATTCAAGTTCAATCTCGATGTTTTGTTTCCTCTTGATGTAGCCCTAAGCAGTGACTGGCGAGATCACACTGTCCTTGAAAGGGGTTGCCAAGCTACCCAAAATTACGAATCTCCAGAAATCTCAGCAACTATTTTTTCACCCAAACTGGATGATACTTTCAGGTAATGATCAGTACACTAAGCCCAGTTGGTTCCCCAAATTTCGTTCTTCTATGTTGAAGCGTTCTTTTCCAGTAACAGTTTGAATTTTGGCGTTTCACTCTGTTTTCTCCTATATTGATAGATGTATGTGGAACTCTAAATCAAACACGGTTTGTGCTAGCTTCTTGAAACTTGACACGATAATGTAGTTTCAAGTTCTATCTCTAAGTTTCGTTTCCTCTTGATGTAGCCCTAAGCAGTGACTGGCGAGATACACTGTCCTTGAAAGGGTTGCCAAGCTACCCAAAATTACGAATCTCCAGAAATCTCAGCAACTATTTTTTCACCCAAACTGGATGATACTTTCAGGTAATGATCAGTACACTAAGCCGAGTTGGTTCCCCAAATTTCGTTCTTCTATGTTGAAACGTTCGTTTCCAGTAACAGTTTGAATTTTGGCGTTTCACTCTGTTTTCTCCTATATTGATAGATGTATGTGGAACTCTAAATCAAACACGGTTTGTGCTAGCTTCTTGAAACTTGACACGATAATGTAGTTTCAAGTTCTATCTCTAAGTTTCGTTTCCTCTTGATGTAGCCCTAAGCAGTGACTGGCGAGATACACTGTCCTTGAAAGGGGTTGCCAAGCTTCCCAAAATTACGAATCTCCAGAAATCTCAGCAACTATTTTTTCACCCAAACTGGATGATACTTTAAGGTAATGATCAGTACACTAAGCCCACTTGGTTCCCCAAATTTCGTTCTTCTATGTTGAAGCGTTCGTTTCCAGTAACAGTTTGAATTTTGGCGTTTCACTCTGTTTTCTCCTATATTGATAGATGTATGTGGAACCCTAAATCAAACACGGTTTGTTCTAGCTTCTTCAACCTTGACACGATAATGTAGTTTCAAGTTCTATCTCGAGGTTTTGTTTCCTCTTGATGTAGCCCTAAGCAGTGACTGGCGAGATACACTGTCCTTGAAAGTGGTTGCCAAGCTTCCCAAAATTACGAATCTCCAGAAATCTCAGCAACTATTTTTTCACCCAAACTGGATGATACTTTCAGGTAATGATCAGTACACTAAGCCCACTTGGTTCCCCAAATTTCGTTCTTCTATGTTGAAGCGTTCGTTTCCAGTAACAGTTTGAATTTTGGCGTTTCACTCTGTTTTCTCCTATATTGATAGATGTATGTGGAACTCTAAATCAAACACGGTTTGTGCTAGCTTCTTGAAACTTGACAGGATAATGTAGTTTCAAGTTGTATCTCTAAGTTTCGTTTCCTCTTGATGTAGCCCTAAGCAGTGACTGGCGAGATACACTGTCCTTGAAAGGGGTTGCCAAGCTACCCAAAATTACGAATCTCCAGAAATCTCAGCAACTATTTTTTCACCCAAACTGGATGATACTTTCAGGTAATGATCAGTACACTAAGCCCAGTTGGTTCCCCAAATTTCGTTCTTCTATGTTGAAGCGTTCGTTTCCAGTAACAGTTTGAATTTTGGCGTTTCACTCTGTTTTCTCCTATATTGATAGATGTATGTGGAACTCTAAATCAAACAAGGGTTGTGCTAGCTTCTTGAAACTTGACACGATAATGTAGTTTCAAGTTCTATCTCTAGGTTTTGTTTCCTCTTGATGTAGCCCTAAGCAGTGACTGGCGAGATACACTGTACTTGAAAGGGGTTGCCAAGCTTCCCAAAATTACGAATCTCCAGAAATCTCAGCAACTATTTTTTCACCCAAACTGGATGATACTTTCAGGTAATGATCAGTACACTAAGCCCACTTGGTTCCCCAAATTTCGTTCTTCTATGTTGAAGCGTTCGTTTACAGTAACAATTTGAATTTTGGCGTTTCACTCTGTTTTCTCCTATATTGATAGATGTATGTGGAACTCTAAATCAAACACGGTTTGTGCTAGCTTCTTCAAACTTGAAACGATTATGTAGTTTCAAGTTCTGTCTCTAGGTTTCGTTTTCTCTTGATGTAGCCCTAAGCAGTGACTGGCGAGATACACTGTCCTTGAAAGGGGTTGCCAAGCTACCCAAAATTACGAATCTCCAGAAATCTCAGCAACTATTTTTTCACCCAAACTGGATGATACTTTCAGGTAATGATCAGTACACTAAGCCCACTTGGTTCCCCAAATTTCGTTCTTCTATGTTGAAGCGTTCGTTTCCAGTAACAGTTTGAATTTTGGCGTTTCACTCTGTTTTCTCCTATATTGATAGATGTATGTGGAACTCTAAATCAAAGACGGTTTGTGCTAGCTTCTTGAAACTTGACACGATAATGTAGTTTCAAGTTCTATCTCTAGGTTTTGTTTCCTCTTGATGTAGCCCTAAGCAGTGACTGGCGAGATACACTGTCCTTGAAAGGGGTTGCCAAGCTTCCCAAAATTACGAATCTCCAGAAATCTCAGCAACTATTTTTTCACCCAAACTGGATGATACTTTCAGGTAATGATCAGTACACTAAGCCCACTTGGTTCCCCAAATTTCGTTCTTCTATGTTGAAGCGTTCGTTTCCAGTAACAGTTTGAATTTTGGCGTTTCACTCTGTTTTCTCCTATATTGATAGATGTATGTGGAACTCTAAATCAAACACGGTTTGTGCTAGCTTCTTCAAACTTGACACGATAATGTAGTTTCAAGTTCTATCTCTAGGTTTTGTTTCCTCTTGATGTAGCCCTAAGCAGTGACTGGCGAGATACACTGTCCTTGAAAGGGGTTGCCAAGCTTCCCAAAATTACGAATCTCCAGAAATCTCAGCAACTATTTTTTCACCCAAACTGGATGATACTTTCAGGTAATGATCAGTACACTAAGCCCACTTGGTTCCCCAAATTTCGTTCTTCTATGTTGAAGCGTTCGTTTCCAGTAACAGTTTGAATTTTGGCGTTTCACTCTGTTTTCTCCTATATTGATAGATGTATGTGGAACTCTAAATCAAACACGGTTTGCGCTAGCTTCTTGAAACTTGACATGATTATGTAGTTTCAAGTTCTGTCTCTCGGTTTTGTTTCCTCTTGATGTAGCCCTAAGCAGTGACTGGCGAGATACACTGTCCTTGAAAGGGGTTGCCAAGCTACCCAAAATTACGAATCTCCAGAAATCTCAGCAACTATTTTTTCACCCAAACTGGATGATACTTTCAGGTAATGATCAGTACACTAAGCCCACTTGGTTCCCCAAATTTCGTTCTTCTATGTTGAAGCGTTCGTTTCCAGTAACAGTTTGAATTTTGGCGTTTCACTCTGTTTTCTCCTATATTGATAGATGTATGTGGAACTCTAAATCAAAGACGGTTTGTGCTAGCTTCTTGAAACTTGACACGATACTGTAGTTTCAAGTTCTATCTCTAGGTTTTGTTTCCTCTTGATGTAGCCCTAAGCAGTGACTGGCGAGATACACTGTCCTTGAAAGGGGTTGCCAAGCTTCCCAAAATTACGAATCTCCAGAAATCTCAGCAACTATTTTTTCACCCAAACTGGATGATACTTTCAGGTAATGATCAGTACACTAAGCCCACTTGGTTCCCCAAATTTCGTTCTTCTATGTTGAAGCGTTCGTTTCCAGTAACAGTTTGAATGTTGGCGTTTCACTCTGTTTTCTCCTATATTGATAGATGTATGTGGAACTCTAAATCAAACACGGTTTGTGCTAGCTTCTTCAAACTTGACACGATTATGTAGTTTCAAGTTCTATCTCTAGGTTTTGTTTCCTCTAGATGTAGCCATAAGCAGTGACTGGCGAGATACACTGTCCTTGAAAGGGGTTACCAAGCTTCCCAAAATTACGAATCTCCAGAAATCTCAGCAACTATTTTTTCACCCAAACTGGATGATACTTTCAGGTAATGATCAGTACACTAAGCCCACTTGGTTCCCCAAATTTCGTTCTTCTATGTTGAAGCGTTCGTTTCCAGTAACAGTTTGAATGTTGGCGTTTCACTCTGTTTTCTCTTATATTGATAGATGTATGTGGAACTCTAAATCAAACACGGTTTGTGCTAGCTTCTTGAAACTTGACAGGATAATGTAGTTTCACGTTCTATCTCTAGGTTTTGTTTCCTGTTGATGTAGCCCTAAGCAGTGACTGGGGAGATACACTGTCCTTGAAAGGGGTTGCCAAGCTTCCCAAAATTACGAATCTCCAGAAATCTCAGCAACTATTTTTTCACCCAAACTGGATGATACTTTCAGGTAATGATCAGTACACTAAGCCCACTTGGTTCCCCAAATTTCGTTCTTCTATGTTGAAGCGTTCGTTTCCAGTAACAGTTTGAATTTTGGCGTTTCACTCTGTTTTCTCCTATATTGATAGATGTATGTGGAACTCTAAATCAAACACGGTTTGTGCTAGCTTCTTCAAACTTGACACGATAATGTAGTTTCAAGTTCTATCTCTAGGTTTTGTTTCCTCTTGATGTAGCCCTAAGCAGTGACTGGCGAGATACACTGTCCTTGAAAGGGGTTGCCAAGCTTCTCAAAATTACGAATCTCCAGAAATCTCAGCAACTATTTTTTCACCCAAACTGGATGATACTTTCAGGTAATGATCAGTACACTAAGCCCACTTGGTTCCCCAAATTTCGTTCTTCTATGTTGAAGCGTTCGTTTCCAGTAACAGTTTGAATTTTGGCGTTTCACTCTGTTTTCTCCTATATTGATAGATGTATGTGGAACTCTAAATCAAACACGGTTTGTGCTAGTTTCTTCAAACTTGACACGATTATGTAGTTTCAAGTTCTATCTCTAGGTTTTGTTTCCTCTTGATGTAGCCCTAAGCAGTGACTGGCGAGATACACTGTCCTTGAAAGGGGTTGCCAAGCTTCCCAAAATTACGAATCTCCAGAAATCTCAGCAACTATTTTTTCACCCAAACTGGATGATACTTTCAGGTAATGATCAGTACACTAAGCCCACTTGGTTCCCCAAATTTCGTTCTTCTATGTTGAAGCGTTCGTTTCCAGTAACAGTTTGAATTTTGGCGTTTCACTCTGTTTTCTCCTATATTGATAGATGTATGTGGAACTCTAAATCAAACACGGTTTGTGCTAGCTTCTTCAAACTTGACACGATTATGTAGTTTCAAGTTCTGTCTCTAGGTTTCGTTTCCTCTTGATGTAGCCCTAAGCAGTGACTGGCGAGATACACTGTCCTTGAAAGGGGTTGCCAAGCTACCCCAAATTACGAATCTCCAGAAATCTCAGCAACTATTTTTTCACCCAAACTGGATGATACTTTCAGGTAATGATCAGTACACTAAGCCCACTTGGTTCCCCAAATTTCGTTCTTCTATGTTGAAGCATTCGTTTCCAGTAACAGTTTGAATTTTGGCGTTTCACTCTGTTTTCTCCTATATTGATAGATGTATGTGGAACTCTAAATCAAACACGGTTTGTGCTAGCTTCTTGAAACTTGACACGATTATGTAGTTTCAAGTTCTGTCTCTAGGTTTTGTTTCCTCTTGATGTAGCCCTAAGCAGTGACTGGCGAGATACACTGTCCTTGAAAGGGGTTGCCAAGCTACCCAAAATTACGAATCTCCAGAAATCTCAGCAACTATTTTTTCACCCAAACTGGATTATACTTTCAGGTAATGATCAGTACACTAAGCCCACTTGGTTCCCCAAATTTCGTTCTTCTATGTTGAAGCGTTCGTTTCCAGTAACAGTTTGAATGTTGGCGTTTCACTCTGTTTTCTCCTATATTGATAGATGTATGTGGAACTCTAAATCAAACACGGTTTGTGCTAGCTTCTTCAAACTTGACACGATTATGTAGTTTCAAGTTCTATCTCTAGGTTTTGTTTCCTCTAGATGTAGCCATAAGCAGTGACTGGCGAGATACACTGTCCTTGAAAGGGGTTACCAAGCTTCCCAAAATTACGAATCTCCAGAAATCTCAGCAACTATTTTTTCACCCAAACTGGATGATACTTTCAGGTAATGATCAGTACACTAAGCCCACTTGGTTCCCCAAATTTCGTTCTTCTATGTTGAAGCGTTCGTTTCCAGTAACAGTTTGAATGTTGGCGTTTCACTCTGTTTTCTCTTATATTGATAGATGTATGTGGAACTCTAAATCAAACACGGTTTGTGCTAGCTTCTTGAAACTTGACAGGATAATGTAGTTTCACGTTCTATCTCTAGGTTTTGTTTCCTGTTGATGTAGCCCTAAGCAGTGACTGGGGAGATACACTGTCCTTGAAAGGGGTTGCCAAGCTTCCCAAAATTACGAATCTCCAGAAATCTCAGCAACTATTTTTTCACCCAAACTGGATGATACTTTCAGGTAATGATCAGTACACTAAGCCCACTTGGTTCCCCAAATTTCGTTCTTCTATGTTGAAGCGTTCGTTTCCAGTAACAGTTTGAATTTTGGCGTTTCACTCTGTTTTCTCCTATATTGATAGATGTATGTGGAACTCTAAATCAAACACGGTTTGTGCTAGCTTCTTCAAACTTGACACGATAATGTAGTTTCAAGTTCTATCTCTAGGTTTTGTTTCCTCTTGATGTAGCCCTAAGCAGTGACTGGCGAGATACACTGTCCTTGAAAGGGGTTGCCAAGCTTCTCAAAATTACGAATCTCCAGAAATCTCAGCAACTATTTTTTCACCCAAACTGGATGATACTTTCAGGTAATGATCAGTACACTAAGCCCACTTGGTTCCCCAAATTTCGTTCTTCTATGTTGAAGCGTTCGTTTCCAGTAACAGTTTGAATTTTGGCGTTTCACTCTGTTTTCTCCTATATTGATAGATGTATGTGGAACTCTAAATCAAACACGGTTTGTGCTAGTTTCTTCAAACTTGACACGATTATGTAGTTTCAAGTTCTATCTCTAGGTTTTGTTTCCTCTTGATGTAGCCCTAAGCAGTGACTGGCGAGATACACTGTCCTTGAAAGGGGTTGCCAAGCTTCCCAAAATTACGAATCTCCAGAAATCTCAGCAACTATTTTTTCACCCAAACTGGATGATACTTTCAGGTAATGATCAGTACACTAAGCCCACTTGGTTCCCCAAATTTCGTTCTTCTATGTTGAAGCGTTCGTTTCCAGTAACAGTTTGAATTTTGGCGTTTCACTCTGTTTTCTCCTATATTGATAGATGTATGTGGAACTCTAAATCAAACACGGTTTGTGCTAGCTTCTTCAAACTTGACACGATTATGTAGTTTCAAGTTCTGTATCTAGGTTTCGTTTCCTCTTGATGTAGCCCTAAGCAGTGACTGGCGAGATACACTGTCCTTGAAAGGGGTTGCCAAGCTACCCCAAATTACGAATCTCCAGAAATCTCAGCAACTATTTTTTCACCCAAACTGGATGATACTTTCAGGTAATGATCAGTACACTAAGCCCACTTGGTTCCCCAAATTTCGTTCTTCTATGTTGAAGCATTCGTTTCCAGTAACAGTTTGAATTTTGGCGTTTCACTCTGTTTTCTCCTATATTGATAGATGTATGTGGAACTCTAAATCAAACACGGTTTGTGCTAGCTTCTTGAAACTTGACACGATTATGTAGTTTCAAGTTCTGTCTCTAGGTTTTGTTTCCTCTTGATGTAGCCCTAAGCAGTGACTGGCGAGATACACTGTCCTTGAAAGGGGTTGCCAAGCTACCCAAAATTACGAATCTCCAGAAATCTCAGCAACTATTTTTTCACCCAAACTGAATTATACTTTCAGGTAATGATCAGTACACTAAGCCCACTTGGTTCCCCAAATTTCGTTCTTCTATGTTGAAGCGTTCGTTTCCAGTAACAGTTTGAATTTTGGCGTTTCACTCTGTTTTCTCCTATATTGATAGATGTATGTGGAACTCTAAATCAAACACGGTTTGTGCTAGCTTCTTGAAACTTGACATGATAATGCAGTTTCACGTTCTATCTCTAGGTTTTGTTTCCTGTTGATGTAGCCCTAAGCAGTGACTGGGGAGATACACTGTCCTTGAAGGGGGTTGCCAAGCTTCCCAAAATTACGAATCTCCAGAAATCTCAGCAACTATTTTTTCACCCAAACTGGATGATACTTTCAGGTAATGATCAGTACACTAAGCCCACTTGGTTCCCCAAATTTCGTTCTTCTATGTTGAAGCGTTCGTTTCCAGTAACAGTTTGAATTTTGGCGTTTCACTCTGTTTTCTCCTATATTGATAGATGTATGTGGAACTCTAAATCAAACACGGTTTGTGCTAGCTTCTTCAAACTTGACACGATTATGTAGTTTCAAGTTCTGTCTCTAGGTTTCGTTTCCTCTTGATGTAGCCCTAAGCAGTGACTGGCGAGATACACTGTCCTTGAAAGGGGTTGCCAAGCTTCCCAAAATTACGAATCTCCAGAAATCTCAGAAACTATTTTTTCACCCAAACTGGATGATACTTTCAGGTAATGATCAGTACACTAAGCCCACTTGGTTCCCCAAATTTCGTTCTTCTATGTTGAAGCGTTCGTTTCCAGTAACAGTTTGAATTTTGGCGTTTCACTCTGTTTTCTCCTATATTGATAGATGTATGTGGAACTCTAAATCAAACACGGTTTGTGCTAGCTTCTTCAAACTTGACACGATTATGTAGTTTCAAGTTCTGTCTCTAGGTTTTGTTTCCTCTTGATGTAGCCCTAAGCAGTGACTGGCGAGATACACTGACCTTGAAAGGGGTTGCCAAGCTACCCAAAATTACGAATCTCCAGAAATCTCAGCAACTATTTTTTCACCCAAACTGGATGATACTTTCACGTAATGATCAGTACACTAAGCCCACTTGGTTCCCCAAATTTCGTTCTTCTATGTTGAAGCGTTCGTTTCCAGTAACAGTTTGAATTTTGGCGTTTCACTCTCTTTTCTCCTATATTGATAGATGTATGTGGAACTCTAAATCAAACACGGTTTGTGCTAGCTTCTTGAAACTTGACAGGATAATGTAGTTTCACGTTCTATCTCTAGGTTTCGTTTCATCTTGATGTAGCCCTAAGCAGTGACTGGCGAGATACACTGTCCTTGAAAGGGGTTGCCAAGCTTCCCAAAATTACGAATCTCCAGAAATCTCAGCAACTATTTTTTCACCCAAACTGGATGATACTTTCAGGTAATGATCAGTACACTAAGCCCACTTGGTTCCCCAAATTTCGTTCTTCTATGTTGAAGCGTTCGTTTCCAGTAACAGTTTGAATTTTGGCGTTTCACTCTGTTTTCTCCTATATTGATAGATGTATGTGGAACTCTAAATCAAACACGGTTTGTGCTAGCTTCTTCAAACTTGACACGATAATGTAGTTTCAAGTTCTATCTCTAGGTTTTGTTTCCTCTTGATGTAGCCCTAAGCAGTGACTGGCGAGATACACTGTCCTTGAAAGGGGTTGCCAAGCTTCCCAAAATTACGAATCTCCAGAAATCTCAGCAACTATTTTTTCACCCAAACTGGATGATACTTTCAGGTAATGATCAGTACACTAAGCCCACTTGGTTCCCCAAATTTCGTTCTTCTATGTTGAAGCGTTCGTTTCCAGTAACAGTTTGAATTTTGGCGTTTCACTCTGTTTTCTCCTATATTGATAGATGTATGTGGAACTCTAAATCAAACACGGTTTGTGCTAGCTTCTTCAAACTTGACACGATTATGTAGTTTCAAGTTCTGTCTCTAGGTTTCGTTTCCTCTTGATGTAGCCCTAAGCAGTGACTGGCGAGATACACTGTCCTTGAAAGGGGTTGCCAAGCTTCCCAAAATTACGAATCTCCAGAAATCTCAGAAACTATTTTTTCACCCAAACTGGATGATACTTTCAGGTAATGATCAGTACACTAAGCCCACTTGGTTCCCCAAATTTCGTTCTTCTATGTTGAAGCGTTCGTTTCCAGTAACAGTTTGAATTTTGGCGTTTCACTCTGTTTTCTCCTATATTGATAGATGTATGTGGAACTCTAAATCAAACACGGTTTGTGCTAGCTTCTTCAAACTTGACACGATTATGTAGTTTCAAGTTCTGTCTCTAGGTTTTGTTTCCTCTTGATGTAGCCCTAAGCAGTGACTGGCGAGATACACTGACCTTGAAAGGGGTTGCCAAGCTACCCAAAATTACGAATCTCCAGAAATCTCAGCAACTATTTTTTCACCCAAACTGGATGATACTTTCAGGTAATGATCAGTACACTAAGCCCACTTGGTTCCCCAAATTTCGTTCTTCTATGTTGAAGCGTTCGTTTCCAGTAACAGTTTGAATTTTGGCGTTTCACTCTCTTTTCTCCTATATTGATAGATGTATGTGGAACTCTAAATCAAACACGGTTTGTGCTAGCTTCTTGAAACTTGACAGGATAATGTAGTTTCACGTTCTATCTCTAGGTTTCGTTTCATCTTGATGTAGCCCTAAGCAGTGACTGGCGAGATACACTGTCCTTGAAAGGGGTTGCCAAGCTTCCCAAAATTACGAATCTCCAGAAATCTCAGCAACTATTTTTTCACCCAAACTGGATGATACTTTCAGGTAATGATCAGTACACTAAGCCCACTTGGTTCCCCAAATTTCGTTCTTCTATGTTGAAGCGTTCGTTTCCAGTAACAGTTTGAATTTTGGCGTTTCACTCTGTTTTCTCCTATATTGATAGATGTATGTGGAACTCTAAATCAAACACGGTTTGTGCTAGCTTCTTCAAACTTGACACGATAATGTAGTTTCAAGTTCTATCTCTAGGTTTTGTTTCCTCTTGATGTAGCCCTAAGCAGTGACTGGCGAGATACACTGTCCTTGAAAGGGGTTGCCAAGCTTCCCAAAATTACGAATCTCCAGAAATCTCAGCAACTATTTTTTCACCCAAACTGGATGATACTTTCAGGTAATGATCAGTACACTAAGCCCACTTGGTTCCCCAAATTTCGTTCTTCTATGTTGAAGCGTTCGTTTCCAGTAACAGTTTGAATTTTGGCGTTTCACTCTGTTTTCTCCTATATTGATAGATGTATGTGGAACTCTAAATCAAACACGGTTTGTGCTAGTTTCTTCAAACTTGACACGATTATGTAGTTTCAAGTTCTATCTCTAGGTTTTGTTTCCTCTTGATGTAGCCCTAAGCAGTGACTGGCGAGATACACTGTCCTTGAAAGGGGTTGCCAAGCTTCCCAAAATTACGAATCTCCAGAAATCTCAGCAACTATTTTTTCACCCAAACTGGATGATACTTTCAGGTAATGATCAGTACACTAAGCCCACTTGGTTCCCCAAATTTCGTTCTTCTATGTTGAAGCGTTCGTTTCCAGTAACAGTTTGAATTTTGGCGTTTCACTCTGTTTTCTCCTATATTGATAGATGTATGTGGAACTCTAAATCAAACACGGTTTGTGCTAGCTTCTTCAAACTTGACACGATTATGTAGTTTCAAGTTCTGTCTCTAGGTTTCGTTTCCTCTTGATGTAGCCCTAAGCAGTGACTGGCGAGATACACTGTCCTTGAAAGGGGTTGCCAAGCTACCCCAAATTACGAATCTCCAGAAATCTCAGCAACTATTTTTTCACCCAAACTGGATGATACTTTCAGGTAATGATCAGTACACTAAGCCCACGTGGTTCCCCAAATTTCGTTCTTCTATGTTGAAGCGTTCGTTTCCAGTAACAGTTTGAATTTTGGCGTTTCACTCTGTTTTCTCCTATATTGATAGATGTATGTGGAACTCTAAATCAAACACGGTTTGTGCTAGCTTCTTCAAACTTGACACGATTATGTAGTTTCAAGTTCTGTCTCTAGGTTTCGTTTCCTCTTGATGTAGCCCTAAGCAGTGACTGGCGAGATACACTGTCCTTGAAAGGGGTTGCCAAGCTTCCCAAAATTACGAATCTCCAGAAATCTCAGAAACTATTTTTTCACCCAAACTGGATGATACTTTCAGGTAATGATCAGTACACTAAGCCCACTTGGTTCCCCAAATTTCGTTCTTCTATGTTGAAGCGTTCGTTTCCAGTAACAGTTTGAATTTTGGCGTTTCACTCTGTTTTCTCCTATATTGATAGATGTATGTGGAACTCTAAATCAAACACGGTTTGTGCTAGCTTCTTCAAACTTGACACGATTATGTAGTTTCAAGTTCTGTCTCTAGGTTTTGTTTCCTCTTGATGTAGCCCTAAGCAGTGACTGGCGAGATACACTGTCCTTGAAAGGGGTTGCCAAGCTACCCCAAATTACGAATCTCCAGAAATCTCAGCAACTATTTTTTCACCCAAACTGGATGATACTTTCAGGTAATGATCAGTACACTAAGCCCACTTGGTTCCCCAAATTTCGTTCTTCTATGTTGAAGCGTTCGTTTCCAGTAACAGTTTGAATTTTGGCGTTTCACTCTCTTTTCTCCTATATTGATAGATGTATGTGGAACTCTAAATCAAAGACGGTTTGTGCTAGCTTCTTGAAACTTGACACGATAATGTAGTTTCAAGTTCTATCTCTAGGTTTTGTTTCCTCTTGATGTAGCCCTAAGCAGTGACTGGCGAGATACACTGTCCTTGAAAGGGGTTGCCAAGCTTCCCAAAATTACGAATCTCCAGAAATCTCAGCAACTATTTTTTCACCCAAACTGGATGATACTTTCAGGTAATGATCAGTACACTAAGCCCACTTGGTTCCCCAAATTTCGTTCTTCTATGTTGAAGCGTTCGTTTCCAGTAACAGTTTGAATTTTGGCGTTTCACTCTGTTTTCTCCTATATTGATAGATGTATGTGGAACTCTAAATCAAACACGGTTTGTGCTAGCTTCTTCAAACTTGACACGATAATGTAGTTTCAAGTTCTATCTCTAGGTTTTGTTTCCTCTTGATGTAGCCCTAAGCAGTGACTGGCGAGATACACTGTCCTTGAAAGGGGTTGCCAAGCTTCCCAAAATTACGAATCTCCAGAAATCTCAGCAACTATTTTTTCACCCAAACTGGATGATACTTTCAGGTAATGATCAGTACACTAAGCCCACTTGGTTCCCCAAATTTCGTTCTTCTATGTTGAAGCGTTCGTTTCCAGTAACAGTTTGAATTTTGGCGTTTCACTCTGTTTTCTCCTATATTGATAGATGTATGTGGAACTCTAAATCAAACACGGTTTGCGCTAGCTTCTTGAAACTTGACATGATTATGTAGTTTCAAGTTCTGTCTCTCGGTTTTGTTTCCTCTTGATGTAGCCCTAAGCAGTGACTGGCGAGATACACTGTCATTGAAAGGGGTTGCCAAGCTACCCAAAATTACGAATCTCCAGAAATCTCAGCAACTATTTTTTCACCCAAACTGGATGATACTTTCAGGTAATGATCAGTACACTAAGCCCACTTGGTTCCCCAAATTTCGTTCTTCTATGTTGAAGCGTTCGTTTCCAGTAACAGTTTGAATTTTGGCGTTTCACTCTGTTTTCTCCTATATTGATAGATGTATGTGGAACTCTAAATCAAAGACGGTTTGTGCTAGCTTCTTGAAACTTGACACGATACTGTAGTTTCAAGTTCTATCTCTAGGTTTTGTTTCCTCTTGATGTAGCCCTAAGCAGTGACTGGCGAGATACACTGTCCTTGAAAGGGGTTGCCAAGCTTCCCAAAATTACGAATCTCCAGAAATCTCAGCAACTATTTTTTCACCCAAACTGGATGATACTTTCAGGTAATGATCAGTACACTAAGCCCACTTGGTTCCCCAAATTTCGTTCTTCTATGTTGAAGCGTTCGTTTCCAGTAACAGTTTGAATGTTGGCGTTTCACTCTGTTTTCTCCTATATTGATAGATGTATGTGGAACTCTAAATCAAACACGGTTTGTGCTAGCTTCTTCAAACTTGACACGATTATGTAGTTTCAAGTTCTATCTCTAGGTTTTGTTTCCTCTTGATGTAGCCATAAGCAGTGACTGGCGAGATACACTGTCCTTGAAAGGGGTTACCAAGCTTCCCAAAATTACGAATCTCCAGAAATCTCAGCAACTATTTTTTCACCCAAACTGGATGATACTTTCAGGTAATGATCAGTTCACTAAGCCCACTTGGTTCCCCAAATTTCGTTCTTCTATGTTGAAGCGTTCGTTTCCAGTAACAGTTTGAATTTTGGCGTTTCACTCTGTTTTCTCCTATATTGATAGATGTATGTGGAACTCTAAATCAAACACGGTTTGTGCTAGCTTCTTGAAACTTGACAGGATAATGTAGTTTCACGTTCTATCTCTAGGTTTTGTTTCCTGTTGATGTAGCCCTAAGCAGTGACTGGGGAGATACACTGTCCTTGAAAGGGGTTGCCAAGCTTCCCAAAATTACGAATCTCCAGAAATCTCAGCAACTATTTTTTCACCCAAACTGGATGATACTTTCAGGTAATGATCAGTACACTAAGCCCACTTGGTTCCCCAAATTTCGTTCTTCTATGTTGAAGCGTTCGTTTCCAGTAACAGTTTGAATTTTGGCGTTTCACTCTGTTTTCTCCTATATTGATAGATGTATGTGGAACTCTAAATCAAACACGGTTTTTGCTAGCTTCTTCAAACTTGACACGATAATGTAGTTTCAAGTTCTATCTCTAGGTTTTGTTTCCTCTTGATGTAGCCCTAAGCAGTGACTGGCGAGATACACTGTCCTTGAAAGGGGTTGCCAAGCTTCCCAAAATTACGAATCTCCAGAAATCTCAGCAACTATTTTTTCACCCAAACTGGATGATACTTTCAGGTAATGATCAGTACACTAAGCCCACTTGGTTCCCCAAATTTCGTTCTTCTATGTTGAAGCGTTCGTTTCCAGTAACAGTTTGAATTTTGGCGTTTCACTCTGTTTTCTCCTATATTGATAGATGTCTGTGGAACTCTAAATCAAACACGGATTGTGCTAGTTTCTTCAAACTTGAAACGATTATGTAGTTTCAAGTTCTATCTCTAGGTTTTGTTTCCTCTTGATGTAGCCCTAAGCAGTGACTGGCGAAATACACTGTCCTTGAAAGGGGTTGCCAAGCTTCCCAAAATTACGAATCTCCAGAAATCTCAGCAACTATTTTTTCACCCAAACTGGATGATACTTTCAGGTAATGATCAGTACACTAAGCCCACTTGGTTCCCCAAATTTCGTTCTTCTATGTTGAAGCGTTCGTTTCCAGTAACAGTTTGAATTTTGGCGTTTCACTCTGTTTTCTCCTATATTGATAGATGTATGTGGAACTCTAAATCAAACACGGTTTGTGCTAGCTTCTTCAAACTTGACACGATTATGTAGTTTCAAGTTCTGTCTCTAGGTTTCGTTTCCTCTTGATGTAGCCCTAAGCAGTGACTGGCGAGATACACTGTCCTTGAAAGGGGTTGCCAAGCTACCCCAAATTACGAATCTCCAGAAATCTCAGCAACTATTTTTTCACCCAAACTGGATGATACTTTCAGGTAATGATCAGTACACTAAGCCCACTTGGTTCCCCAAATTTCGTTCTTCTATGTTGAAGCGTTCGTTTCCAGTAACAGTTTGAATTTTGGCGTTTCACTCTGTTTTCTCCTATATTGATAGATGTATGTGGAACTCTAAATCAAACACGGTTTGTGCTAGCTTCTTGAAACTTGACACGATAATGCAGTTTCACGTTCTATCTCTAGGTTTTGTTTCCTGTTGATGTAGCCCTAAGCAGTGACTGGGGAGATACACTGTCCTTGAAGGGGGTTGCCAAGCTTCCCAAAATTACGAATCTCCAGAAATCTCAGCAACTATTTTTTCACCCAAACTGGATGATACTTTCAGGTAATGATCAGTACACTAAGCCCACTTGGTTCCCCAAATTTCGTTCTTCTATGTTGAAGCGTTCGTTTCCAGTAACAGTTTGAATTTGGCGTTTCACTCTGTTTTCTCCTATATTGATAGATGTATGTGGAACTCTAAATCAAACACGGTTTGTGCTAGCTTTTTCAAACTTGACACGATTATGTAGTTTCAAGTTCTGTCTCTAGGTTTCGTTTCCTCTTGATGTAGCCCTAAGCAGTGACTGGCGAGATACACTGTCCTTGAATGGGGTTGCCAAGCTTCCCAAAATTACGAATCTCCAGAAATCTCAGAAACTATTTTTTCACCCAAACTGGATGATACTTTCAGGTAATGATCAGTACACTAAGCCCACTTGGTTCCCCAAATTTCGTTCTTCTATGTTGAAGCGTTCGTTTCCAGTAACAGTTTGAATTTTGGCGTTTCACTCTGTTTTCTCCTATATTGATAGATATATGTGGAACTCTAAATCAAACACGGTTTGTGCTAGCTTCTTCAAACTTGACACGATTATGTAGTTTCAAGTTCTGTCTCTAGGTTTTGTTTCCTCTTGATGTAGCCATAAGCAGTGACTGGCGAGATACACTGTCCTTGAAAGGGGTTGCCAAGCTACCCAAAATTACGAATCTCCAGAAATCTCAGCAACTATTTTTTCACCCAAACTGGATGATACTTTCAGGTAATGATCAGTACACTAAGCCCACTTGGTTCCCCAAATTTCGTTCTTCTATGTTGAAGCGTTCGTTTCCAGTAACAGTTTGAATTTTGGCGTTTCACTCTCTTTTCTCCTATATTGATAGATGTATGTGGAACTCTAAATCAAAGACGGTTTGTGCTAGCTTCTTGAAACTTGACACGATAATGTAGTTTCAAGTTCTATCTCTAGGTTTTGTTTCCTCTTGATGTAGCCCTAAGCAGTGACTGGCGAGATACACTGCCCTTGAAAGGGGTTGCCAAGCTTCCCAAAATTACGAATCTCCAGAAATCTCAGCAACTATTTTTTCACCCAAACTGGATGATACTTTCAGGTAATGATCAGTACACTAAGCCCACTTGGTTCCCCAAATTTCGTTCTTCTATGTTGAAGCGTTCGTTTCCAGTAACAGTTTGAATTTTGGCGTTTCACTCTGTTTTCTCCTATATTGATAGATGTATGTGGAACTCTAAATCAAACACGGTTTGTGCTAGCTTCTTCAAACTTGACACGATAATGTAGTTTCAAGTTCTATCTCTAGGTTTTGTTTCCTCTTGATGTAGCCCTAAGCAGTGACTGGCGAGATACACTGTACTTGAAAGGGGTTGCCAAGCTTCCCAAAATTACGAATCTCCAGAAATCTCAGCAACTATTTTTTCACCCAAACTGGATGATACTTTCAGGTAATGATCAGTACACTAAGCCCACTTGGTTCCCCAAATTTCGTTCTTCTATGTTGAAGCGTTCGTTTCCAGTAACAGTTTGAATTTTGGCGTTTCACTCTGTTTTCTCCTATATTGATAGATGTATGTGGAACTCTAAATCAAAGACGGTTTGTGCTAGCTTCTTGAAACTTGACACGATACTGTAGTTTCAAGTTCTATCTCTAGGTTTTGTTTCCTCTTGATGTAGCCCTAAGCAGTGACTGGCGAGATACACTGTCCTTGAAAGGGGTTGCCAAGCTTCCCAAAATTACGAATCTCCAGAAATCTCAGCAACTATTTTTTCACCCAAACTGGATGATACTTTCAGGTAATGATCAGTACACTAAGCCCACTTGGTTCCCCAAATTTCGTTCTTCTATGTTGAAGCATTCGTTTCCAGTAACAGCTTGAATGTTGGCGTTTCACTCTGTTTTCTCCTATATTGATAGATGTATGTGGAACTCTAAATCAAACACGGTTTGTGCTAGCTTCTTCAAACTTGACACGATTATGTAGTTTCAAGTTCTATCTCTAGGTTTTGTTTCCTCTTGATGTAGCCATAAGCAGTGACTGGCGAGATACACTGTCCTTGAAAGGGGTTACCAAGCTTCCCAAAATTACGAATCTCCAGAAATCTCAGCAACTATTTTTTCACCCAAACTGGATGATACTTTCAGGTAATGATCAGTACACTAAGCCCACTTGGTTCCCCAAATTTCGTTCTTCTATGTTGAAGCATTCGTTTCCAGTAACAGTTTGAATTTTGGCGTTTCACTCTGTTTTCTCCTATATTGATAGATGTATGTGGAACTCTAAATCAAACACGGTTTGTGCTAGCTTCTTGAAACTTGACAGGATAATGTAGTTTCACGTTCTATCTCTAGGTTTTGTTTCCTGTTGATGTAGCCCTAAGCAGTGACTGGGGAGATACACTGTCCTTGAAAGGGGTTGCCAAGCTTCCCAAAATTACGAATCTCCAGAAATCTCAGCAACTATTTTTTCACCCAAACTGGATGATACTTTCAGGTAATGATCAGTACACTAAGCCCACTTGGTTCCCCAAATTTCGTTCTTCTATGTTGAAGCGTTCGTTTCCAGTAACAGTTTGAATTTTGGCGTTTCACTCTGTTTTCTCCTATATTGATAGATGTATGTGGAACTCTAAATCAAACACGGTTTGTGCTAGCTTCTTCAAACTTGACACGATAATGTAGTTTCAAGTTCTATCTCTAGGTTTTGTTTCCTCTTGATGTAGCCCTAAGCAGTGACTGGCGAGATACACTGTCTTTGAAAGGGGTTGCCAAGCTTCTCAAAATTACGAATCTCCAGAAATCTCAGCAACTATTTTTTCACCCAAACTGGATGATACTTTCAGGTAATGATCAGTACACTAAGCCCACTTGGTTCCCCAAATTTCGTTCTTCTATGTTGAAGCGTTCGTTTCCAGTAACAGTTTGAATTTTGGCGTTTCACTCTGTTTTCTCCTATATTGATAGATGTATGTGGAACTCTAAATCAAACACGGTTTGTGCTAGTTTCTTCAAACTTGACACGATTATGTAGTTTCAAGTTCTATCTCTAGGTTTTGTTTCCTCTTGATGTAGCCCTAAGCAGTGACTGGCGAGATACACTGTCCTTGAAAGGGGTTGCCAAGCTTCCCAAAATTACGAATCTCCAGAAATCTCAGCAACTATTTTTTCACCCAAACTGGATGATACTTTCAGGTAATGATCAGTACACTAAGCCCACTTGGTTCCCCAAATTTCGTTCTTCTATGTTGAAGCGTTCGTTTCCAGTAACAGTTTGAATTTTGGCGTTTCACTCTGTTTTCTCCTATATTGATAGATGTATGTGGAACTCTAAATCAAACACGGTTTGTGCTAGCTGCTTCAAACTTGACACGATTATGTAGTTTCAAGTTCTGTCTCTAGGTTTCGTTTCCTCTTGATGTAGCCCTAAGCAGTGACTGGCGAGATACACTGTCCTTGAAAGGGGTTGCCAAGCTACCCCAAATTACGAATCTCCAGAAATCTCAGCAACTATTTTTTCACCCAAACTGGATGATACTTTCAGGTAATGATCAGTACACTAAGCCCACTTGGTTCCCCAAATTTCGTTCTTCTATGTTGAAGCATTCGTTTCCAGTAACAGTTTGAATTTTGGCGTTTCACTCTGTTTTCTCCTATATTGATAGATGTATGTGGAACTCTAAATCAAACACGGTTTGTGCTAGCTTCTTGAAACTTGACACGATTATGTAGTTTCAAGTTCTGTCTCTAGGTTTTGTTTCCTCTTGATGTAGCCCTAAGCAGTGACTGGCGAGATACACTGTCCTTGAAAGGGGTTGCCAAGCTACCCAAAATTACGAATCTCCAGAAATCTCAGCAACTATTTTTTCACCCAAACTGGATGATACTTTCAGGTAATGATCAGTACACTAAGCCCACTTGGTTCCCCAAATTTCGTTCTTCTATGTTGAAGCGTTCGTTTCCAGTAACAGTTTGAATTTTGGCGTTTCACTCTGTTTTCTCCTATATTGATAGATGTATGTGGAACTCTAAATCAAACACGGTTTGTGCTAGCTTCTTGAAACTTGACACGATAATGCAGTTTCACGTTCTATCTCTAGGTTTTGTTTCCTGTTGATGTAGCCCTAAGCAGTGACTGGGGAGATACACTGTCCTTGAAGGGGGTTGCCAAGCTTCCCAAAATTACGAATCTCCAGAAATCTCAGCAACTATTTTTTCACCCAAACTGGATGATACTTTCAGGTAATGATCAGTACACTAAGCCCACTTGGTTCCCCAAATTTCGTTCTTCTATGTTGAAGCGTTCGTTTCCAGTAACAGTTTGAATTTTGGCGTTTCACTCTGTTTTCTCCTATATTGATAGATGTATGTGGAACTCTAAATCAAACACGGTTTGTGCTAGCTTCTTCAAACTTGACACGATTATGTAGTTTCACGTTCTATCTCTAGGTTTTGTTTCCTGTTGATGTAGCCCTAAGCAGTGACTGGGGAGATACACTGTCCTTGAAAGGGGTTGCCAAGCTTCCCAAAATTACGAATCTCCAGAAATCTCAGCAACTATTTTTTCACCCAAACTGGATGATACTTTCAGGTAATGATCAGTACACTAAGCCCACTTGGTTCCCCAAATTTCGTTCTTCTATGTTGAAGCGTTCGTTTCCAGTAACAGTTTGAATTTTGGCGTTTCACTCTGTTTTCTCCTATATTGATAGATGTATGTGGAACTCTAAATCAAACACGGTTTGTGCTAGCTTCTTCAAACTTGACACGATAATGTAGTTTCAAGTTCTATCTCTAGGTTTTGTTTCCTCTTGATGTAGCCCTAAGCAGTGACTGGCGAGATACACTGTCCTTGAAAGGGGTTGCCAAGCTACCCCAAATTACGAATCTCCAGAAATCTCAGCAACTATTTTTTCACCCAAACTGGATGATACTTTCAGGTAATGATCAGTACACTAAGCCCACTTGGTTCCCCAAATTTCGTTCTTCTATGTTGAAGCATTCGTTTCCAGTAACAGTTTGAATTTTGGCGTTTCACTCTGTTTTCTCCTATATTGATAGATGTATGTGGAACTCTAAATCAAACACGGTTTGTGCTAGCTTCTTGAAACTTGACACGATTATGTAGTTTCAAGTTCTGTCTCTAGGTTTTGTTTCCTCTTGATGTAGCCCTAAGCAGTGACTGGCGAGATACACTGTCCTTGAAAGGGGTTGCCAAGCTACCCAAAATTACGAATCTCCAGAAATCTCAGCAACTATTTTTTCACCCAAACTGGATTATACTTTCAGGTAATGATCAGTACACTAAGCCCACTTGGTTCCCCAAATTTCGTTCTTCTATGTTGAAGCGTTCGTTTCCAGTAACAGTTTGAATTTTGGCGTTTCACTCTGTTTTCTCCTATATTGATAGATGTATGTGGAACTCTAAATCAAACACGGTTTGTGCTAGCTTCTTGAAACTTGACACGATAATGCAGTTTCACGTTCTATCTCTAGGTTTTGTTTCCTGTTGATGTAGCCCTAAGCAGTGACTGGGGAGATACACTGTCCTTGAAGGGGGTTGCCAAGCTTCCCAAAATTACGAATCTCCAGAAATCTCAGCAACTATTTTTTCACCCAAACTGGATGATACTTTCAGGTAATGATCAGTACACTAAGCCCACTTGGTTCCCCAAATTTCGTTCTTCTATGTTGAAGCGTTCGTTTCCAGTAACAGTTTGAATTTTGGCGTTTCACTCTGTTTTCTCCTATATTGATAGATGTATGTGGAACTCTAAATCAAACACGGTTTGTGCTAGCTTCTTCAAACTTGACACGATTATGTAGTTTCAAGTTCTGTCTCTAGGTTTCATTTCCTCTTGATGTAGCCCTAAGCAGTGACTGGCGAGATACACTGTCCTTGAAAGGGGTTGCCAAGCTTCCCAAAATTACGAATCTCCAGAAATCTCAGAAACTATTTTTTCACCCAAACTGGATGATACTTTCAGGTAATGATCAGTACACTAAGCCCACTTGGTTCCCCAAATTTCGTTCTTCTATGTTGAAGCGTTCGTTTCCAGTAACAGTTTGAATTTTGGCGTTTCACTCTGTTTTCTCCTATATTGATAGATGTATGTGGAACTCTAAATCAAACACGGTTTGTGCTAGCTTCTTCAAACTTGACACGATTATGTAGTTTCAAGTTCTGTCTCTAGGTTTTGTTTCCTCTTGATGTAGCCCTAAGCAGTGACTGGCGAGATACACTGTCCTTGAAAGGGGTTGCCAAGCTACCCAAAATTACGAATCTCCAGAAATCTCAGCAACTATTTTTTCACCCAAACTGGATGATACTTTCAGGTAATGATCAGTACACTAAGCCCACTTGGTTCCCCAAATTTCGTTCTTCTATGTTGAAGCGTTCGTTTCCAGTAACAGTTTGAATTTTGGCGTTTCACTCTCTTTTCTCCTATATTGATAGATGTATGTGGAACTCTAAATCAAAGACGGTTTGTGCTAGCTTCTTGAAACTTGACACGATAATGTAGTTTCAAGTTCTATCTCTAGGTTTTGTTTCCTCTTGATGTAGCCCTAAGCAGTGACTGGCGAGATACACTGTCCTTGAAAGGGGTTGCCAAGCTTCCCAAAATTACGAATCTCCAGAAATCTCAGCAACTATTTTTTCACCCAAACTGGATGATACTTTCAGGTAATGATCAGTACACTAAGCCCACTTGGTTCCCCAAATTTCGTTCTTCTATGTTGAAGCGTTCGTTTCCAGTAACAGTTTGAATTTTGGCGTTTCACTCTGTTTTCTCCTATATTGATAGATGTATGTGGAACTCTAAATCAAACACGGTTTGTGCTAGCTTCTTCAAACTTGACACGATAATGTAGTTTCAAGTTCTATCTCTAGGTTTTGTTTCCTCTTGATGTAGCCCTAAGCAGTGACTGGCGAGATACACTGTCCTTGAAAGGGGTTGCCAAGCTTCCCAAAATTACGAATCTCCAGAAATCTCAGCAACTATTTTTTCACCCAAACTGGATGATACTTTCAGGTAATGATCAGTACACTAAGCCCACTTGGTTCCCCAAATTTCGTTCTTCTATGTTGAAGCGTTCGTTTCCAGTAACAGTTTGAATTTTGGCGTTTCACTCTGTTTTCTCCTATATTGATAGATGTATGTGGAACTCTAAATCAAACACGGTTTGCGCTAGCTTCTTGAAACTTGACATGATTATGTAGTTTCAAGTTCTGTCTCTCGGTTTTGTTTCCTCTTGATGTAGCCCTAAGCAGTGACTGGCGAGATACACTGTCCTTGAAAGGGGTTGCCAAGCTACCCAAAATTACGAATCTCCAGAAATCTCAGCAACTATTTTTTCACCCAAACTGGATGATACTTTCAGGTAATGATCAGTACACTAAGCCCACTTGGTTCCCCAAATTTCGTTCTTCTATGTTGAAGCGTTCGTTTCCAGTAACAGTTTGAATTTTGGCGTTTCACTCTGTTTTCTCCTATATTGATAGATGTATGTGGAACTCTAAATCAAAGATGGTTTGTGCTAGCTTCTTGAAACTTGACACGATACTGTAGTTTCAAGTTCTATCTCTAGGTTTTGTTTCCTCTTGATGTAGCCCTAAGCAGTGACTGGCGAGATACACTGTCCTTGAAAGGGGTTGCCAAGCTTCCCAAAATTACGAATCTCCAGAAATCTCAGCAACTATTTTTTCACCCAAACTGGATGATACTTTCAGGTAATGATCAGTACACTAAGCCCACTTGGTTCCCCAAATTTCGTTCTTCTATGTTGAAGCGTTCGTTTCCAGTAACAGTTTGAATGTTGGCGTTTCACTCTGTTTTGTCCTATATTGATAGATGTATGTGGAACTCTAAATCAAACACGGTTTGTGCTAGCTTCTTCAAACTTGACACGATTATGTAGTTTCAAGTTCTATCTCTAGGTTTTGTTTCCTCTTGATGTAGCCATAAGCAGTGACTGGCGAGATACACTGTCCTTGAAAGGGGTTACCAAGCTTCCCAAAATTACGAATCTCCAGAAATCTCAGCAACTATTTTTTCACCCAAACTGGATGATACTTTCAGGTAATGATCAGTACACTAAGCCCACTTGGTTCCCCAAATTTCGTTCTTCTATGTTGAAGCGTTCGTTTCCAGTAAGAGTTTGAATTTTGGCGTTTCACTCTGTTTTCTCCTATATTGATAGATGTATGTGGAACTCTAAATCAAACACGGTTTGTGCTAGCTTCTTGAAACTTGACAGGATAATGTAGTTTCACGTTCTATCTCTAGGTTTTGTTTCCTCTTGATGTAGCCCTAAGCAGTGACTGGCGAGATACACTGTCCTTGAAAGGGGTTACCAAGCTTCCCAAAATTACGAATCTCCAGAAATCTCAGCAACTATTTTTTCACCCAAACTGGATGATACTTTCAGGTAATGATCAGTACACTAAGCCCACTTGGTTCCCCAAATTTCGTTCTTCTATGTTGAAGCGTTCGTTTCCAGTAAGAGTTTGAATTTTGGCGTTTCACTCTGTTTTCTCCTATATTGATAGATGTATGTGGAACTCTAAATCAAACACGGTTTGTGCTAGCTTCTTGAAACTTGACACGATTATGTAGTTTCAAGTTCTGTCTCTAGGTTTTGTTTCCTCTTGATGTAGCCCTAAGCAGTGACTGGCGAGATACACTGTCCTTGAAAGGGGTTGCCAAGCTACCCAAAATTACGAATCTCCAGAAATCTCAGCAACTATTTTTTCACCCAAACTGGATTATACTTTCAGGTAATGATCAGTACACTAAGCCCACTTGGTTCCCCAAATTTCGTTCTTCTATGTTGAAGCGTTCGTTTCCAGTAACAGTTTGAATTTTGGCGTTTCACTCTGTTTTCTCCTATATTGATAGATGTATGTGGAACTCTAAATCAAACACGGTTTGTGCTAGCTTCTTGAAACTTGACACGATAATGCAGTTTCACGTTCTATCTCTAGGTTTTGTTTCCTGTTGATGTAGCCCTAAGCAGTGACTGGGGAGATACACTGTCCTTGAAGGGGGTTGCCAAGCTTCCCAAAATTACGAATCTCCAGAAATCTCAGCAACTATTTTTTCACCCAAACTGGATGATACTTTCAGGTAATGATCAGTACACTAAGCCCACTTGGTTCCCCAAATTTCGTTCTTCTATGTTGAAGCGTTCGTTTCCAGTAACAGTTTGAATTTTGGCGTTTCACTCTGTTTTCTCCTATATTGATAGATGTATGTGGAACTCTAAATCAAACACGGTTTGTGCTAGCTTCTTCAAACTTGACACGATTATGTAGTTTCAAGTTCTGTCTCTAGGTTTCATTTCCTCTTGATGTAGCCCTAAGCAGTGACTGGCGAGATACACTGTCCTTGAAAGGGGTTGCCAAGCTTCCCAAAATTACGAATCTCCAGAAATCTCAGAAACTATTTTTTCACCCAAACTGGATGATACTTTCAGGTAATGATCAGTACACTAAGCCCACTTGGTTCCCCAAATTTCGTTCTTCTATGTTGAAGCGTTCGTTTCCAGTAACAGTTTGAATTTTGGCGTTTCACTCTGTTTTCTCCTATATTGATAGATGTATGTGGAACTCTAAATCAAACACGGTTTGTGCTAGCTTCTTCAAACTTGACACGATTATGTAGTTTCAAGTTCTGTCTCTAGGTTTTGTTTCCTCTTGATGTAGCCCTAAGCAGTGACTGGCGAGATACACTGTCCTTGAAAGGGGTTGCCAAGCTACCCAAAATTACGAATCTCCAGAAATCTCAGCAACTATTTTTTCACCCAAACTGGATGATACTTTCAGGTAATGATCAGTACACTAAGCCCACTTGGTTCCCCAAATTTCGTTCTTCTATGTTGAAGCGTTCGTTTCCAGTAACAGTTTGAATTTTGGCGTTTCACTCTCTTTTCTCCTATATTGATAGATGTATGTGGAACTCTAAATCAAAGACGGTTTGTGCTAGCTTCTTGAAACTTGACACGATAATGTAGTTTCAAGTTCTATCTCTAGGTTTTGTTTCCTCTTGATGTAGCCCTAAGCAGTGACTGGCGAGATACACTGTCCTTGAAAGGGGTTGCCAAGCTTCCCAAAATTACGAATCTCCAGAAATCTCAGCAACTATTTTTTCACCCAAACTGGATGATACTTTCAGGTAATGATCAGTACACTAAGCCCACTTGGTTCCCCAAATTTCGTTCTTCTATGTTGAAGCGTTCGTTTCCAGTAACAGTTTGAATTTTGGCGTTTCACTCTGTTTTCTCCTATATTGATAGATGTATGTGGAACTCTAAATCAAACACGGTTTGTGCTAGCTTCTTCAAACTTGACACGATAATGTAGTTTCAAGTTCTATCTCTAGGTTTTGTTTCCTCTTGATGTAGCCCTAAGCAGTGACTGGCGAGATACACTGTCCTTGAAAGGGGTTGCCAAGCTTCCCAAAATTACGAATCTCCAGAAATCTCAGCAACTATTTTTTCACCCAAACTGGATGATACTTTCAGGTAATGATCAGTACACTAAGCCCACTTGGTTCCCCAAATTTCGTTCTTCTATGTTGAAGCGTTCGTTTCCAGTAACAGTTTGAATTTTGGCGTTTCACTCTGTTTTCTCCTATATTGATAGATGTATGTGGAACTCTAAATCAAACACGGTTTGCGCTAGCTTCTTGAAACTTGACATGATTATGTAGTTTCAAGTTCTGTCTCTCGGTTTTGTTTCCTCTTGATGTAGCCCTAAGCAGTGACTGGCGAGATACACTGTCCTTGAAAGGGGTTGCCAAGCTACCCAAAATTACGAATCTCCAGAAATCTCAGCAACTATTTTTTCACCCAAACTGGATGATACTTTCAGGTAATGATCAGTACACTAAGCCCACTTGGTTCCCCAAATTTCGTTCTTCTATGTTGAAGCGTTCGTTTCCAGTAACAGTTTGAATTTTGGCGTTTCACTCTGTTTTCTCCTATATTGATAGATGTATGTGGAACTCTAAATCAAAGATGGTTTGTGCTAGCTTCTTGAAACTTGACACGATACTGTAGTTTCAAGTTCTATCTCTAGGTTTTGTTTCCTCTTGATGTAGCCCTAAGCAGTGACTGGCGAGATACACTGTCCTTGAAAGGGGTTGCCAAGCTTCCCAAAATTACGAATCTCCAGAAATCTCAGCAACTATTTTTTCACCCAAACTGGATGATACTTTCAGGTAATGATCAGTACACTAAGCCCACTTGGTTCCCCAAATTTCGTTCTTCTATGTTGAAGCGTTCGTTTCCAGTAACAGTTTGAATGTTGGCGTTTCACTCTGTTTTGTCCTATATTGATAGATGTATGTGGAACTCTAAATCAAACACGGTTTGTGCTAGCTTCTTCAAACTTGACACGATTATGTAGTTTCAAGTTCTATCTCTAGGTTTTGTTTCCTCTTGATGTAGCCATAAGCAGTGACTGGCGAGATACACTGTCCTTGAAAGGGGTTACCAAGCTTCCCAAAATTACGAATCTCCAGAAATCTCAGCAACTATTTTTTCACCCAAACTGGATGATACTTTCAGGTAATGATCAGTACACTAAGCCCACTTGGTTCCCCAAATTTCGTTCTTCTATGTTGAAGCGTTCGTTTCCAGTAAGAGTTTGAATTTTGGCGTTTCACTCTGTTTTCTCCTATATTGATAGATGTATGTGGAACTCTAAATCAAACACGGTTTGTGCTAGCTTCTTGAAACTTGACAGGATAATGTAGTTTCACGTTCTATCTCTAGGTTTTGTTTCCTGTTGATGTAGCCCTAAGCAGTGACTGGGGAGATACACTGCCCTTGAAAGGGGTTGCCAAGCTTCCCAAAATTACGAATCTCCAGAAATCTCAGCAACTATTTTTTCACCCAAACTGGATGATACTTTCAGGTAATGATCAGTACACTAAGCCCACTTGGTTCCCCAAATTTCGTTCTTCTATGTTGAAGCGTTCGTTTCCAGTAACAGTTTGAATTTTGGCGTTTCACTCTGTTTTCTCCTATATTGATAGATGTATGTGGAACTCTAAATCAAACACGGTTTGTGCTAGCTTCTTCAAACTTGACACGATAATGTAGTTTCAAGTTCTATCTCTAGGTTTTGTTTCCTCTTGATGTAGCCCTAAGCAGTGACTGGCGAGATACACTGTCCTTGAAAGGGGTTGCCAAGCTTCCCAAAATTACGAATCTCCAGAAATCTCAGCAACTATTTTTTCACCCAAACTGGATGATACTTTCAGGTAATGATCAGTACACTAAGCCCACTTGGTTCCCCAAATTTCGTTCTTCTATGTTGAAGCGTTCGTTTCCAGTAACAGTTTGAATTTTGGCGTTTCACTCTGTTTTCTCCTATATTGATAGATGTATGTGGAACTCTAAATCAAACACGGTTTGTGCTAGTTTCTTCAAACTTGACACGATTATGTAGTTTCAAGTTCTATCTCTAGGTTTTGTTTCCTCTTGATGTAGCCCTAAGCAGTGACTGGCGAGATACACTGTCCTTGAAAGGGGTTGCCAAGCTTCCCAAAATTACGAATCTCCAGAAATCTCAGCAACTATTTTTTCACCCAAACTGGATGATACTTTCAGGTAATGATCAGTACACTAAGCCCACTTGGTTCCCCAAATTTCGTTCTTCTATGTTGAAGCGTTCGTTTCCAGTAACAGTTTGAATTTTGGCGTTTCACTCTGTTTTCTCCTATATTGATAGATGTATGTGGAACTCTAAATCAAACACGGTTTGTGCTAGCTTCTTCAAACTTGACACGATAATGTAGTTTCAAGTTCTATCTCTAGGTTTTGTTTCCTCTTGATGTAGCCCTAAGCAGTGACTGGCGAGATACACTGTCCTTGAAAGGGGTTGCCAAGCTTCCCAAAATTACGAATCTCCAGAAATCTCAGCAACTATTTTTTCACCCAAACTGGATGATACTTTCAGGTAATGATCAGTACACTAAGCCCACTTGGTTCCCCAAATTTCGTTCTTCTATGTTGAAGCGTTCGTTTCCAGTAACAGTTTGAATTTTGGCGTTTCACTCTGTTTTCTCCTATATTGATAGATGTATGTGGAACTCTAAATCAAACACGGTTTGTGCTAGCTTCTTCAAACTTGACACGATTATGTAGTTTCAAGTTCTGTCTCTAGGTTTCGTTTCCTCTTGATGTAGCCCTAAGCAGTGACTGGCGAGATACACTGTCCTTGAAAGGGGTTGCCAAGCTACCCCAAATTACGAATCTCCAGAAATCTCAGCAACTATTTTTTCACCCAAACTGGATGATACTTTCAGGTAATGATCAGTACACTAAGCCCACTTGGTTCCCCAAATTTCGTTCTTCTATGTTGAAGCATTCGTTTCCAGTAACAGTTTGAATTTTGGCGTTTCACTCTGTTTTCTCCTATATTGATAGATGTATGTGGAACTCTAAATCAAACACGGTTTGTGCTAGCTTCTTGAAACTTGACACAATTATGTAGTTTCAAGTTCTGTCTCTAGGTTTTGTTTCCTCTTGATGTAGCCCTAAGCAGTGACTGGCGAGATACACTGTCCTTGAAAGGGGTTGCCAAGCTACCCAAAATTACGAATCTCCAGAAATCTCAGCAACTATTTTTTCACCCAAACTGGATGATACTTTCAGGTAATGATCAGTACACTAAGCCCACTTGGTTCCCCAAATTTCGTTCTTCTATGTTGAAGCGTTCGTTTCCAGTAACAGTTTGAATTTTGGCGTTTCACTCTGTTTTCTCCTATATTGATAGATGTATGTGGAACTCTAAATCAAACACGGTTTGTGCTAGCTTCTTGAAACTTGACACGATAATGCAGTTTCACGTTCTATCTCTAGGTTTTGTTTCCTGTTGATGTAGCCCTAAGCAGTGACTGGGGAGATACACTGTCCTTGAAGGGGGTTGCCAAGCTTCCCAAAATTACGAATCTCCAGAAATCTCAGCAACTATTTTTTCACCCAAACTGGATGATACTTTCAGGTAATGATCAGTACACTAAGCCCACTTGGTTCCCCAAATTTCGTTCTTCTATGTTGAAGCGTTCGTTTCCAGTAACAGTTTGAATTTTGGCGTTTCACTCTGTTTTCTCCTATATTGATAGATGTATGTGGAACTCTAAATCAAACACGGTTTGTGCTAGCTTCTTCAAACTTGACACGATTATGTAGTTTCAAGTTCTGTCTCTAGGTTTCGTTTCCTCTTGATGTAGCCCTAAGCAGTGACTGGCGAGATACACTGTCCTTGAAAGGGGTTGCCAAGCTTCCCAAAATTACGAATCTCCAGAAATCTCAGAAACTATTTTTTCACCCAAACTGGATGATACTTTCAGGTAATGATCAGTACACTAAGCCCACTTGGTTCCCCAAATTTCGTTCTTCTATGTTGAAGCGTTCGTTTCCAGTAACAGTTTGAATTTTGGCGTTTCACTCTGTTTTCTCCTATATTGATAGATATATGTGGAACTCTAAATCAAACACGGTTTGTGCTAGCTTCTTCAAACTTGACACGATTATGTAGTTTCAAGTTCTGTCTCTAGGTTTTGTTTCCTCTTGATGTAGCCCTAAGCAGTGACTGGCGAGATACACTGTCCTTGAAAGGGGTTGCCAAGCTTCCCAAAATTACGAATCTCCAGAAATCTCAGCAACTATTTTTTCACCCAAACTGGATGATACTTTCAGGTAATGATCAGTACACTAAGCCCACTTGGTTCCCCAAATTTCGTTCTTCTATGTTGAAGCGTTCGTTTCCAGTAACAGTTTGAATTTTGGCGTTTCACTCTGTTTTCTCCTATATTGATAGATGTATGTGGAACTCTAAATCAAACACGGTTTGTGCTAGCTTCTTCAAACTTGACACGATAATGTAGTTTCAAGTTCTATCTCTAGGTTTTGTTTCCTCTTGATGTAGCCCTAAGCAGTGACTGGCGAGATACACTGTCCTTGAAAGGGGTTGCCAAGCTTCCCAAAATTACGAATCTCCAGAAATCTCAGCAACTATTTTTTCACCCAAACTGGATGATACTTTCAGGTAATGATCAGTACACTAAGCCCACTTGGTTCCCCAAATTTCGTTCTTCTATGTTGAAGCGTTCGTTTCCAGTAACAGTTTGAATTTTGGCGTTTCACTCTGTTTTCTCCTATATTGATAGATTTATGTGGAACTCTAAATCAAACA
This sequence comes from Spermophilus citellus, assembly GCF_964194105.1. NCBI lineage: Eukaryota > Metazoa > Chordata > Mammalia > Rodentia > Sciuridae > Spermophilus > Spermophilus citellus. The sequence goes on along the minus strand of NW_027672837.1, from coordinate 679,087 downwards.
CGGTTTGTGCTAGCTTCTTCAAACTTGACACGTTTATGTAGTTTCAAGTTCTATCTCTAGGTTTTGTTTCCTCTTGATGTAGCCCTAAGCAGTGACTGGCGAGATACACTGTCCTTGAAAGGGGTTGCCAAGCTTCCCAAAATTACGAATCTCCAGAAATCTCAGCAACTATTTTTAACCCAAACTGGATGATACTTTCAGGTAATGATCAGTACACTAAGCCCACTTGGTTCCCCAAATTTCGTTCTTCTATGTTGAAGCGTTCGTTTCCAGTAACAGTTTGAATTTTGGCGTTTCACTCTGTTTTCTCCTATATTGATAGATGTATGTGGAACTCTAAATCAAACACGGTTTGTGCTAGCTTCTTGAAACTTGACACGATAATGTAGTTTAAAGTTCTGTCTCTAGGTTTTGTTTCCTCTTGATGTAGCCCTAAGCAGTGACTGGCGAGATACACTGTCCTTGAAAGGGGTTGCCAAGCTACCCAAAATTACGAATCTCCAGAAATCTCAGCAACTATTTTTTCACCCAAACTGGATGATACTTTCAGGTAATGATCAGTACACTAAGCCCACTTCGTTCCCCAAATTTCGTTCTTCTATGTTGAAGCGTTCGTTTCCAGTAACAGTTTGAATTTTGGCGTTTCACTCTGTTTTCTCCTATATTGATAGATGTATGTGGAACTCTAAATCAAAGACGGTTTGTGCTAGCTTCTTGAAACTTGACACGATAATGTAGTTTCAAGTTCTATCTCTAGGTTTTGTTTCCTCTTGATGTAGCCCTAAGCAGTGACTGGCGAGATACACTGTCCTTGAAAGGGGTTGCCAAGCTTCCCAAAATTACGAATCTCCAGAAATCTCAGCAACTATTTTTTCACACAAACTGGATGATACTTTCAGGTAATGATCAGTACACTAAGCCCACTTGGTTCCCCAAATTTCGTTCTTCTATGTTGAAGCGTTCGTTTCCAGTAACAGTTTGAATTTTGGCGTTTCACTCTGTTTTCTCCTATATTGATAGATGTATGTGGAACTCTAAATCAAACACGGTTTGTGCTAGCTTCTTGAAACTTGACACGATAATGTAGTTTCAAGTTCTATCTCTAGGTTTTGTTTCCTCTTGATGTAGCCCTAAGCAGTGACTGGCGAGATACACTGTCCTTGAAAGGGGTTGCCAAGCTTCCCAAAATTACGAATCTCCAGAAATCTCAGCAACTATTTTTTTACCCAAACTGGATGATACTTTCAGGTAATGATCAGTACACTAAGCCCACTTGGTTCCCCAAATTTCGTTCTTCTATGTTGAAGCGTTCGTTTCCAGTAACAGTTTGAATTTTGGCGTTTCACTCTGTTTTCTCCTATATTGATAGATGTATGTGGAACTCTAAATCAAACACGGTTTGTGCTAGCTTCTTGAAACTTGACATGATAATGTAGTTTCAGGTTCTATCTCTAGGTTTTGTTTCCTGTTGATGTAGCCCTAAGCAGTGACTGGGGAGATACACTGTCCTTGAAGGGGGTTGCCAAGCTTCCCAAAATTACGAATCTCCAGAAATCTCAGCAACTATTTTTTCACCCAAACTGGATGATACTTTCAGGTAATGATCAGTACACTAAGCCCACTTGGTTCCCCAAATTTCGTTCTTCTATGTTGAAGCATTCGTTTCCAGTAACAGTTTGAATTTTGGCGTTTCACTCTGTTTTCTCCTATATTGATAGATGTATGTGGAACTCTAAATCAAACACGGTTTGTGCTAGCTTCTTCAAACTTGACACGATTATGTAGTTTCAAGTTCTGTCTCTAGGTTTCGTTTCCTCTTGATGTAGCCCTAAGCAGTGACTGGCGAGATACACTGTCCTTGAAAGGGGTTGCCAAGCTTCCCAAAATTACGAATCTCCAGAAATCTCAGAAACTATTTTTTCACCCAAACTGGATGATACTTTCAGGTAATGATCAGTACACTAAGCCCACTTGGTTCCCCAAATTTCGTTCTTCTATGTTGAAACGTTCGTTTCCAGTAACAGTTTGAATTTTGGCGTTTCACTCTCTTTTCTCCTATATTGATAGATGTATGTGGAACTCTAAATCAAAGACGGTTTGTGCTAGCTTCTTGAAACTTGACACGATAATGTAGTTTCAAGTTCTATCTCTAGGTTTTGTTTCCTCTTGATGTAGCCCTAAGCAGTGACTGGCGAGATACACTGTCCTTGAAAGGGGTTGCCAAGCTTCCCAAAATTACGAATCTCCAGAAATCTCAGAAACTATTTTTTCACACAAACTGGATGATACTTTCAGGTAATGATCAGTACACTAAGCCCACTTGGTTCCCCAAATTTCGTTCTTCTATGTTGAAGCGTTCGTTTCCAGTAACAGTTTGAATTTTGGCGTTTCACTCTGTTTTCTCCTATATTGATAGATGTATGTGGAACTCTAAATCAAACACGGTTTGTGCTAGCTTCTTGAAACTTGACACGATAATGTAGTTTCAAGTTCTATCTCTAGGTTTTGTTTCCTCTTGATGTAGCCCTAAGCAGTGACTGGCGAGATACACTGTCCTTGAAAGGGGTTGCCAAGCTTCCCAAAATTACGAATCTCCAGAAATCTCAGCAACTATTTTTTCACCCAAACTGGATGATACTTTCAGGTAATGATCAGTACACTAAGCCCACTTGGTTCCCCAAATTTCGTTCTTCTATGTTGAAGCGTTCGTTTCCAGTAACAGTTTGAATTTTGGCGTTTCACTCTGTTTTCTCCTATATTGATAGATGTATGTGGAACTCTAAATCAAACACGGTTTGTGCTAGCTTCTTGAAACTTGACACGATAATGTAGTTTCACGTTCTATCTCTAGGTTTTGTTTCCTGTTGATGTAGCCCTAAGCAGTGACTGGGGAGATACACTGTCCTTGAAGGGGGTTGCCAAGCTTCCCAAAATTACGAATCTCCAGAAATCTCAGCAACTATTTTTTCACCCAAACTGGATGATACTTTCAGGTAATGATCAGTACACTAAGCCCACTTGGTTCCCCAAATTTCGTTCTTCTATGTTGAAGCGTTCGTTTCCAGTAACAGATTGAATTTTGGCGTTTCACTCTCTTTTCTCCTATATTGATAGATGTATGTGGAACTCTAAATCAAAGACGGTTTGTGCTAGCTTCTTGAAACTTGACACGATAATGTAGTTTCAAGTTCTATCTCTAGGTTTTGTTTCCTCTTGATGTAGCCCTAAGCAGTGACTGGCGAGATACACTGTCCTTGAAAGGGGTTGCCAAGCTTCCCAAAATTACGAATCTCCAGAAATCTCAGCAACTATTTTTTCACCCAAACTGGATGATACTTTCAGGGAATGATCAGTACACTAAGCCCACTTGGTTCCCCAAATTTCGTTCTTCTATGTTGAAGCGTTCGTTTCCAGTAACAGTTTGAATTTTGGCGTTTCACTCTGTTTTCTCCTATATTGATAGATGTATGTGGAACTCTAAATCAAACACGGTTTGTGCTAGCTTCTTCAAACTTGACACGATAATGTAGTTTCAAGTTCTATCTCTAGGTTTTGTTTCCTCTTGATGTAGCCCTAAGCAGTGACTGGCGAGATACACTGTCCTTGAAAGGGGTTGCCAAGCTTCCCAAAATTACGAATCTCCAGAAATCTCAGCAACTATTTTTTCACACAAACTGGATGATACTTTCAGGTAATGATCAGTACACTAAGCCCACTTGGTTCCCCAAATTTCGTTCTTCTATGTTGAAGCGTTCGTTTCCAGTAACAGTTTGAATTTTGGCGTTTCACTCTGTTTTCTCCTATATTGATAGATGTATGTGGAACTCTAAATCAAACACGGTTTGTGCTAGCTTCTTCAAACTTGACACGTTTATGTAGTTTCAAGTTCTATCTCTAGGTTTTGTTTCCTCTTGATGTAGCCCTAAGCAGTGACTGGCGAGATACACTGTCCTTGAAAGGGGTTGCCAAGCTTCCCAAAATTACGAATCTCCAGAAATCTCAGCAACTATTTTTAACCCAAACTGGATGATACTTTCAGGTAATGATCAGTACACTAAGCCCACTTGGTTCCCCAAATTTCGTTCTTCTATGTTGAAGCGTTCGTTTCCAGTAACAGTTTGAATTTTGGCGTTTCACTCTGTTTTCTCCTATATTGATAGATGTATGTGGAACTCTAAATCAAACACGGTTTGTGCTAGCTTCTTGAAACTTGACACGATAATGTAGTTTCAAGTTCTGTGTCTAGGTTTTGTTTCCTCTTGATGTAGCCCTAAGCAGTGACTGGCGAGATACACTGTCCTTGAAAGGGGTTGCCAAGCTACCCAAAATTACGAATCTCCAGAAATCTCAGCAACTATTTTTTCACCCAAACTGGATGATACTTTCAGGTAATGATCAGTACACTAAGCCCACTTGGTTCCCCAAATTTCGTTCTTCTATGTTGAAGCGTTCGTTTCCAGTAACAGTTTGAATTTTGGCGTTTCACTCTGTTTTCTCCTATATTGATAGATGTATGTGGAACTCTAAATCAAAGACGGTTTGTGCTAGCTTCTTGAAACTTGACACGATAATGTAGTTTCAAGTTCTATCTCTAGGTTTTGTTTCCTCTTGATGTAGCCCTAAGCAGTGACTGGCGAGATACACTGTCCTTGAAAGGGGTTGCCAAGCTTCCCAAAATTACGAATCTCCAGAAATCTCAGCAACTATTTTTTCACACAAACTGGATGATACTTTCAGGTAATGATCAGTACACTAAGCCCACTTGGTTCCCCAAATTTCGTTCTTCTATGTTGAAGCGTTCGTTTCCAGTAACAGTTTGAATTTTGGCGTTTCACTCTGTTTTCTCCTATATTGATAGATGTATGTGGAACTCTAAATCAAACACGGTTTGTGCTAGCTTCTTGAAACTTGACACGATAATGTAGTTTCAAGTTCTATCTCTAGGTTTTGTTTCCTCTTGATGTAGCCCTAAGCAGTGACTGGCGAGATACACTGTCCTTGAAAGGGGTTGCCAAGCTTCCCAAAATTACGAATCTAAAGAAATCTCAGCAACTATTTTTTCACCCAAACTGGATGATACTTTCAGGTAATGATCAGTACACTAAGCCCACTTGGTTCCCCAAATTTCGTTCTTCTATGTTGAATCGTTCGTTTCCAGGAACAGTTTGAATTTTGGCGTTTCACTCTGTTTTCTCCTATATTGATAGATGTATGTGGAACTCTAAATCAAACACGGTTTGTGCTAGCTTCTTCAAACTTGACACGATAATGTAGTTTCACGTTCTATCTCTAGGTTTTGTTTCCTGTTGATGTAGCGCTAAGCAGTGACTGGGGAGATACACTGTCCTTGAAGGGGGTTGCCAAGCTTCCCAAAATTACGAATCTCCAGAAATCTCAGCAACTATTTTTTCACCCAAACTGGATGATACTTTCAGGTAATGATCAGTACACTAAGCCCACTTGGTTCCCCAAATTTCGTTCTTCTATGTTGAAGCGTTCGTTTCCAGTAACAGTTTGAATTTTGGCGTTTCACTCTGTTTTCTCCTATATTGATAGATATATGTGGAACTCTAAATCAAACACGGTTTGTGCTAGCTTCTTCAAACTTGACACGATTATGTAGTTTCAAGTTCTGTCTCTAGGTTTTGTTTCCTCTTGATGTAGCCCTAAGCAGTGACTGGCGAGATACACTGTCCTTGAAAGGGGTTGCCAAGCTACCCAAAATTACGAATCTCCAGAAATCTCAGCAACTATTTTTTCACCCAAACTGGATGATACTTTCAGGTAATGATCAGTACACTAAGCCCACTTGGTTCCCCAAATTTCGTTCTTCTATGTTGAAGCGTTCGTTTCCAGTAACAGTTTGAATTTTGGCGTTTCACTCTCTTTTCTCCTATATTGATAGATGTATGTGGAACTCTAAATCAAAGACGGTTTGTGCTAGCTTCTTGAAACTTGACACGATAATGTAGTTTCAAGTTCTATCTCTAGGTTTTGTTTCCTCTTGATGTAGCCCTAAGCAGTGACTGGCGAGATACACTGTCCTTGAAAGGGGTTGCCAAGCTTCCCAAAATTATGAATCTAAAGAAATCTCAGCAACTATTTTTTCACCCAAACTGGATGATACTTTCAGGTAATGATCAGTACACTAAGCCCACTTGGTTCCCCAAATTTCGTTCTTCTATGTTGAAGCGTTCGTTTCCAGTAACAGTTTGAATTTTGGCGTTTCACTCTGTTTTCTCCTATATTGATAGATGTATGTGGAACTCTAAATCAAACACGGTTTGTGCTAGCTTCTTCAAACTTGACACGATTATGTAGTTTCAAGTTCTGTCTCTAGGTTTCGTTTCCTCTTGATGTAGCCCTAAGCAGTGACTGGCGAGATACACTGTCCTTGAAAGGGGTTGCCAAGCTTCCCAAAATTACGAATCTCCAGAAATCTCAGCAACTATTTTTTCACCCAAAATGGATGATACTTTCAGGTAATGATCAGTACACTAAGCCCACTTGGTTCCCCAAATTTCGTTCTTCTATGTTGAAGCGTTCGTTTCCAGTAACAGTTTGAATTTTGGCGTTTCACACTGTTTTCTCCTATATTGATAGATGTATGTGGAACTCTAAATCAAACACGGTTTGTGCTAGCTTCTTGAAACTTGACACGATAATGTAGTTTCAAGTTCTATCTCTAGGTTTTGTTTCCTCTTGATGTAGCCCTAAGCAGTGACTGGCGAGATACACTGTCCTTGAAAGGGGTTGCCAAGCTTCCCAAAATTACGAATCTCCAGAAATCTCAGCAACTATTTTTAACCCAAACTGGATGATACTTTCAGGTAATGATCAGTACACTAAGCCCACTTGGTTCCCCAAATTTCGTTCTTCTATGTTGAAGCGTTCGTTTCCAGTAACAGTTTGAATTTTGGCGTTTCACTCTGTTTTCTCCTATATTGATAGATGTATGTGGAACTCTAAATCAAACACGGTTTGTGCTAGCTTCTTGAAACTTGACACGATAATGTAGTTTCAAGTTCTGTCTCTAGGTTTTGTTTCCTCTTGATGTAGCCCTAAGCAGTGACTGGCGAGATACACTGTCCTTGAAAGGGGTTGCCAAGCTACCCAAAATTACGAATCTCCAGAAATCTCAGCAACTATTTTTTCACCCAAACTGGATGATACTTTCAGGTAATGATCAGTACACTAAGCCCACTTCGTTCCCCAAATTTCGTTCTTCTATGTTGAAGCGTTCGTTTCCAGTAACAGTTTGAATTTTGGCGTTTCACTCTCTTTTCTCCTATATTGATAGATGTATGTGGAACTCTAAATCAAAGACGGTTTGTGCTAGCTTCTTGAAACTTGACACGATAATGTAGTTTCAAGTTCTATCTCTAGGTTTTGTTTCCTCTTGATGTAGCCCTAAGCAGTGACTGGCGAGATACACTGACCTTGAAAGGGGTTGCCAAGCTTCCCAAAATTACGAATCTCCAGAAATCTCAGCAACTATTTTTTCACACAAACTGGATGATACTTTCAGGTAATGATCAGTACACTAAGCCCACTTGGTTCCCCAAATTTCGTTCTTCTATGTTGAAGCGTTCGTTTCCAGTAACAGTTTGAATTTTGGCGTTTCACTCTGTTTTCTCCTATATTGATAGATGTATGTGGAACTCTAAATCAAACACGGTTTGTGCTAGCTTCTTGAAACTTGACACGATAATGTAGTTTCAAGTTCTATCTCTAGGTTTTGTTTCCTCTTGATGTAGCCCTAAGCAGTGACTGGCGAGATACACTGTCCTTGAAAGGGGTTGCCAAGCTTCCCAAAATTACGAATCTCCAGAAATCTCAGCAACTATTTTTTCACCCAAACTGGATGATACTTTCAGGTAATGATCAGTACACTAAGCCCACTTGGTTCCCCAAATTTCGTTCTTCTATGTTGAAGCGTTCGTTTCCAGTAACAGTTTGAATTTTGGCGTTTCACTCTGTTTTCTCCTATATTGATAGATGTATGTGGAACTCTAAATCAAACACGGTTTGTGCTAGCTTCTTGAAACTTGACACAATAATGTAGTTTCACGTTCTATCTCTAGGTTTGTTTCCTGTTGATGTAGCCCTAAGCAGTGACTGGGGAGATACACTGTCCTTGAAGGGGGTTGCCAAGCTTCCCAAAATTACGAATCTCCAGAAATCTCAGCAACTATTTTTTCACCCAAACTGGATGATACTTTCAGGTAATGATCAGTACACTAAGCCCACTTGGTTCCCCAAATTTCGTTCTTCTATGTTGAAGCGTTCGTTTCCAGTAACAGATTGAATTTTGGCGTTTCACTCTCTTTTCTCCTATATTGATAGATGTATGTGGAACTCTAAATCAGAGACGGTTTGTGCTAGCTTCTTGAAACTTGACACGATAATGTAGTTTCAAGTTCTATCTCTAGGTTTTGTTTCCTCTTGATGTAGCCCTAAGCAGTGACTGGCGAGATACACTGTCCTTGAAAGGGGTTGCCAAGCTTCCCAAAATTACGAATCTCCAGAAATCTCAGCAACTATTTTTTCACCCAAACTGGATGATACTTTCAGGTAATGATCAGTACACTAAGCCCACTTGGTTCCCCAAATTTCGTTCTTCTATGTTGAAGCGTTCGTTTCCAGTAACAGTTTGAATTTTGGCGTTTCACTCTGTTTTCTCCTATATTGATAGATGTATGTGGAACTCTAAATCAAACACGGTTTGTGCTAGCTTCTTCAAACTTGACACGATAATGTAGTTTCAAGTTCTATCTCTAGGTTTTGTTTCCTCTTGATGTAGCCCTAAGCAGTGACTGGCGAGATACACTGTCCTTGAAAGGGGTTGCCAAGCTTCCCAAAATTACGAATCTCCAGAAATCTCAGCAACTATTTTTTCACCCAAACTGGATGATACTTTCAGGTAATGATCAGTACACTAAGCCCACTTGGTTCCCCAAATTTCGTTCTTCTATGTTGAAGCGTTCGTTTCCAGTAACAGTTTGAATTTTGGCGTTTCACTCTGTTTTCTCCTATATTGATAGATTTATGTGGAACTCTAAATCAAACACGGTTTGTGCTAGCTTCTTCAAACTTGACACGTTTATGTAGTTTCAAGTTCTATCTCTAGGTTTTGTTTCCTCTTGATGTAGCCCTAAGCAGTGACTGGCGAGATACACTGTCCTTGAAAGGGGTTGCCAAGCTTCCCAAAATTACGAATCTCCAGAAATCTCAGCAACTATTTTTAACCCAAACTGGATGATACTTTCAGGTAATGATCAGTACACTAAGCCCACTTGGTTCCCCAAATTTCGTTCTTCTATGTTGAAGCGTTCGTTTCCAGTAACAGTTTGAATTTTGGCGTTTCACTCTGTTTTCTCCTATATTGATAGATGTATGTGGAACTCTAAATCAAACACGGTTTGTGCTAGCTTCTTGAAACTTGACACGATAATGTAGTTTCAAGTTCTGTCTCTAGGTTTTGTTTCCTCTTGATGTAGCCCTAAGCAGTGACTGGCGAGATACACTGACCTTGAAAGGGGTTGCCAAGCTTCCCAAAATTACGAATCTCCAGAAATCTCAGCAACTATTTTTTCACACAAACTGGATGATACTTTCAGGTAATGATCAGTACACTAAGCCCACTTCGTTCCCCAAATTTCGTTCTTCTATGTTGAAGCGTTCGTTTCCAGTAACAGTTTGAATTTTGGCGTTTCACTCTGTTTTCTCCTATATTGATAGATGTATGTGGAACTCTAAATCAAAGACGGTTTGTGCTAGCTTCTTGAAACTTGACACGATAATGTAGTTTCAAGTTCTATCTCTAGGTTTTGTTTCCTCTTGATGTAGCCCTAAGCAGTGACTGGCGAGATACACTGTCCTTGAAAGGGGTTGCCAAGCTTCCCAAAATTACGAATCTCCAGAAATCTCAGCAACTATTTTTTCACACAAACTGGATGATACTTTCAGGTAATGATCAGTACACTAAGCCCACATGGTTCCCCAAATTTCGTTCTTCTATGTTGAAGCGTTCGTTTCCAGTAACAGTTTGAATTTTGGCGTTTCACTCTGTTTTCTCCTATATTGATAGATGTATGTGGAACTCTAAATCAAAGACGGTTTGTGCTAGCTTCTTGAAACTTGACACGATAATGTAGTTTCAAGTTCTATCTCTAGGTTTTGTTTCCTCTTGATGTAGCCCTAAGCAGTGACTGGCGAGATACACTGTCCTTGAAAGGGGTTGCCAAGCTTCCCAAAATTACGAATCTCCAGAAATCTCAGCAACTATTTTTTCACCCAAACTGGATGATACTTTCAGGTAATGATCAGTACACTAAGCCCACTTGGTTCCCAAAATTTCGTTCTTCTATGTTGAAGCGTTCCTTTCCAGTAACAGTTTGAATTTTGGCGTTTCACTCTGTTTTCTCCTATATTGATAGATGTATGTGGAACTCTAAATCAAACACGGTTTGTGCTAGCTTCTTGAAACTTGACACGATAATGTAGTTTCACGTTCTATCTCTAGGTTTTGTTTCCTGTTGATGTAGCCCTAAGCAGTGACTGGGGAGATACACTGTCCTTGAAGGGGGTTGCCAAGCTTCCCAAAATTACGAATTTCCAGAAATCTCAGCAACTATTTTTTCACCCAAACTGGATGATACTTTCAGGTAATGATCAGTACACTAAGCCCACTTGGTTCCCCAAATTTCGTTCTTCTATGTTGAAGCGTTCGTTTCCAGTAACAGTTTGAATTTTGGCGTTTCACTCTGTTTTCTCCTATATTGATAGATGTATGTGGAACTCTAAATCAAAGACGGTTTGTGCTAGCTTCTTGAAACTTGACACGATAATGTAGTTTCAAGTTCTATCTCTAGGTTTTGTTTCCTCTTGATGTAGCCCTAAGCAGTGACTGGCGAGATACACTGTCCTTGAAAGGGGTTGCCAAGCTTCCCAAAATTACGAATCTCCAGAAATCTCAGCAACTATTTTTTCACACAAACTGGATGATACTTTCAGGTAATGATCAGTACACTAAGCCCACATGGTTCCCCAAATTTCGTTCTTCTATGTTGAAGCGTTCGTTTCCAGTAACAGTTTGAATTTTGGCGTTTCACTCTGTTTTCTCCTATATTGATAGATGTATGTGGAACTCTAAATCAAAGACGGTTTGTGCTAGCTTCTTGAAACTTGACACGATAATGTAGTTTCAAGTTCTATCTCTAGGTTTTGTTTCCTCTTGATGTAGCCCTAAGCAGTGACTGGCGAGATACACTGTCCTTGAAAGGGGTTGCCAAGCTTCCCAAAATTACGAATCTCCAGAAATCTCAGCAACTATTTTTTCACCCAAACTGGATGATACTTTCAGGTAATGATCAGTACACTAAGCCCACTTGGTTCCCCAAATTTCGTTCTTCTATGTTGAAGCGTTCCTTTCCAGTAACAGTTTGAATTTTGGCGTTTCACTCTGTTTTCTCCTATATTGATAGATGTATGTGGAACTCTAAATCAAACACGGTTTGTGCTAGCTTCTTGAAACTTGACACGATAATGGAGTTTCACGTTCTATCTCTAGGTTTTGTTTCCTGTTGATGTAGCCCTAAGCAGTGACTGGGGAGATACACTGTCCTTGAAGGGGGTTGCCAAGCTTCCCAAAATTACGAATTTCCAGAAATCTCAGCAACTATTTTTTCACCCAAACTGGATGATACTTTCAGGTAATGATCAGTACACTAAGCCCACTTGGTTCCCCAAATTTCGTTCTTCTATGTTGAAGCGTTCGTTTCCAGTAACAGTTTGAATTTTGGCGTTTCACTCTGTTTTCTCCTATATTGATAGATGTATGTGGAACTCTAAATCAAACACGGTTTGTGCTAGCTTATTGAAACTTGACACGATTATGTAGTTTCAAGTTCTGTCTCTAGGTTTCGTTTCCTCTTGATGTAGCCCTAAGCAGTGACTGGCAAGATACACTGTCCTTGAAAGGGGTTGCCAAGCTACCCCAAATTACGAATCTCCAGAAATCTCAGCAACTATTTTTTCACCCAAACTGGATGATACTTTCAGGTAATGATCAGTACACTAAGCCCACTTGGTTCCCCAAATTTCGTTCTTCTATGTTGAAGCGTTCGTTTCCAGTAACAGTTTGAATTTTGGCGTTTCACTCTGTTTTCTCCTATATTGATAGATGTATGTGGAACTCTAAATCAAACACGGTTTGTGCTAGCTTCTTGAAACTTGACACGATTATGTAGTTTCAAGTTCTGTCTCTAGGTTTTGTTTCCTCTTGATGTAGCCCTAAGCAGTGACTGGCGAGATACACTGTCCTTGAAAGGGGTTGCCAAGCTACCCAAAATTACGAATCTCCAGAAATCTCAGCAACGATTTTTTCACCCAAACTGGATGATACTTTCAGGTAATGATCAGTACACTAATCCCACTTGGTTGCCCAAATTTTGTTCTTCTATGTTGAAGCGTTCGTTTCCAGTAACAGTTTGAATTTTGGCATTTCACTCTGTTTTCTCCTATATTGATAGATGTATGTGGAACTCTAAATCAAAGACGGTTTGTGCTAGCTTCTTGAAACTTGACACGATAATGTAGTTTCAAGTTCTATCTCTAGGTTTTGTTTCCTCTTGATGTAGCCCTAAGCAGTGACTGGCGAGATACACTGTCCTTGAAAGGGGTTGCCAAGCTTCCCAAAATTACGAATCTCCAGAAATCTCAGCAACTATTTTTTCACCCAAACTGGATGATACTTTCAGGTAATGATCAGTACACTAAGCCCACTTGGTTCCCCAAATTTCGTTCTTCTATGTTGAAGCGTTCGTTTCCAGTAACAGTTTGAATTTTGGCGTTTCACTCTGTTTTCTCCTATATTGATAGATGTATGTGGAACTCTAAATCAAACACGGTTTGTGCTAGCTTCTTGAAACTTGACACGATAATGTAGTTTCACGTTCTATCTCTAGGTTTTGTTTCCTGTTGATGTAGCCTACACTGTCCTTGAAGGGGGTTGCCAAGCTTCCCAAAATTACGAATCTCCAGAAATCTCAGCAACTATTTTTTCACCCAAACTGGATGATACTTTCAGGTAATGATCAGTACACTAAGCCCACTTGGTTCCCCAAATTTCGTTCTTCTATGTTGAAGCGTTCGTTTCCAGTAACAGATTGAATTTTGGCGTTTCACTCTCTTTTCTCCTATATTGATAGATGTATGTGGAACTCTAAATCAAAGACGGTTTGCGCTAGCTTCTTGAAACTTGACACGATAATGTAGTTTCAAGTTCTATCTCTAGGTTTTGTTTCCTCTTGATGTAGCCCTAAGCAGTGACTGGCGAGATACACTGTCCTTGAAAGGGGTTGCCAAGCTTCCCAAAATTACGAATCTCCAGAAATCTCAGCAACTATTTTTTCACCCAAAATGGATGATACTTTCAGGTAATGATCAGTACACTAAGCCCACTTGGTTCCCCAAATTTCGTTCTTCTATGTTGAAGCGTTCGTTTCCAGTAACAGTTTGAATTTTGGCGTTTCACTCTGTTTTCTCCTATATTGATAGATTTATGTGGAACTCTAAATCAAACACGGTTTGTGCTAGCTTCTTCAAACTTGACACGATAATGTAGTTTCAAGTTCTATCTCTAGGTTTTGTTTCCTCTTGATGTAGCCCTAAGCAGTGACTGGCGAGATACACTGTCCTTGAAAGGAGTTGCCAAGCTTCCCAAAATTACGAATCTCCAGAAATCTCAGCAACTATTTTTTCACCCAAACTGGATGATACTTTCAGGTAATGATCAGTACACTAAGCCCACTTGGTTCCCCAAATTTCGTTCTTCTATGTTGAAGCGTTCGTTTCCAGTAACAGTTTGAATTTTGGCCTTTCACTCTGTTTTCTCCTATATTGATAGATGTATGTGGAACTCTAAATCAAACACGGTTTGTGCTAGCTTCTTGAAACTTGACACGATAATGTAGTTTCACGTTCTATCTCTAGGTTTTGTTTCCTGTTGATGTAGCCCTAAGCAGTGACTGGGGAGATACACTGTCCTTGAAGGGGGTTGCCAAGCTTCCCAAAATTACGAATTTCCAGAAATCTCAGCAACTATTTTTTCACCCAAACTGGATGATACTTTCAGGTAATGATCAGTACACTAAGCCCACTTGGTTCCCCAAATTTCGTTCTTCTATGTTGAAGCGTTCGTTTCCAGTAACAGTTTGAATTTTGGCGTTTCACTCTGTTTTCTCCTATATTGATAGATGTATGTGGAACTCTAAATCAAACACGGTTTGTGCTAGCTTCTTCAAACTTGACACGATTATGTAGTTTCAAGTTCTGTCTCTAGGTTTCGTTTCCTCTTGATGTAGCCCTAAGCAGTGACTGGCAAGATACACTGTCCTTGAAAGGGGTTGCCAAGCTACCCCAAATTACGAATCTCCAGAAATCTCAGCAACTATTTTTTCACCCAAACTGGATGATACTTTCAGGTAATGATCAGTACACTAAGCCCACTTGGTTCCCCAAATTTCGTTCTTCTATGTTGAAGCGTTCGTTTCCAGTAACAGTTTGAATTTTGGCGTTTCACTCTGTTTTCTCCTATATTGATAGATGTATGTGGAACTCTAAATCAAACACGGTTTGTGCTAGCTTCTTGAAACTTGACACGATTATGTAGTTTCAAGTTCTGTCTCTAGGTTTTGTTTCCTCTTGATGTAGCCCTAAGCAGTGACTGGCGAGATACACTGTCCTTGAAAGGGGTTGCCAAGCTACCCAAAATTACGAATCTCCAGAAATCTCAGCAACTATTTTTTCACCCAAACTGGATGATACTTTCAGGTAATGATCAGTACACTAATCCCACTTGGTTGCCCAAATTTTGTTCTTCTATGTTGAAGCGTTCGTTTCCAGTAACAGTTTGAATTTTGGCGTTTCACTCTGTTTTCTCCTATATTGATAGATGTATGTGGAACTCTAAATCAAAGACGGTTTGTGCTAGCTTCTTGAAACTTGACACGATAATGTAGTTTCAAGTTCTATCTCTAGGTTTTGTTTCCTCTTGATGTAGCCCTAAGCAGTGACTGGCGAGATACACTGTCCTTGAAAGGGGTTGCCAAGCTTCCCAAAATTACGAATCTCCAGAAATCTCAGCAACTATTTTTTCACCCAAACTGGATGATACTTTCAGGTAATGATCAGTACACTAAGCCCACTTGGTTCCCCAAATTTCGTTCTTCTATGTTGAAGCGTTCGTTTCCAGTAACAGTTTGAATTTTGGCGTTTCACTCTGTTTTCTCCTATATTGATAGATGTATGTGGAACTCTAAATCAAACACGGTTTGTGCTAGCTTCTTGAAACTTGACACGATAATGTAGTTTCACGTTCTATCTCTAGGTTTTGTTTCCTGTTGATGTAGCCTACACTGTCCTTGAAGGGGGTTGCCAAGCTTCCCAAAATTACGAATCTCCAGAAATCTCAGCAACTATTTTTTCACCCAAACTGGATGATACTTTCAGGTAATGATCAGTACACTAAGCCCACTTGGTTCCCCAAATTTCGTTCTTCTATGTTGAAGCGTTCGTTTCCAGTAACAGATTGAATTTTGGCGTTTCACTCTCTTTTCTCCTATATTGATAGATGTATGTGGAACTCTAAATCAAAGACGGTTTGTGCTAGCTTCTTGAAACTTGACACGATAATGTAGTTTCAAGTTCTATCTCTAGGTTTTGTTTCCTCTTGATGTAGCCCTAAGCAGTGACTGGCGAGATACACTGTCCTTGAAAGGGGTTGCCAAGCTTCCCAAAATTACGAATCTCCAGAAATCTCAGCAACTATTTTTTCACCCAAAATGGATGATACTTTCAGGTAATGATCAGTACACTAAGCCCACTTGGTTCCCCAAATTTCGTTCTTCTATGTTGAAGCGTTCGTTTCCAGTAACAGTTTGAATTTTGGCGTTTCACTCTGTTTTCTCCTATATTGATAGATGTATGTGGAACTCTAAATCAAACACGGTTTGTGCTAGCTTCTTCAAACTTGACACGATAATGTAGTTTCAAGTTCTATCTCTAGGTTTTGTTTCCTCTTGATGTAGCCCTAAGCAGTGACTGGCGAGATACACTGTCCTTGAAAGGAGTTGCCAAGCTTCCCAAAATTACGAATCTCCAGAAATCTCAGCAACTATTTTTTCACCCAAACTGGATGATACTTTCAGGTAATGATCAGTACACTAAGCCCACTTGGTTCCCCAAATTTCGTTCTTCTATGTTGAAGCGTTCGTTTCCAGTAACAGTTTGAATTTTGGCGTTTCACTCTGTTTTCTCCTATATTGATAGATTTATGTGGAACTCTAAATCAAACACGGTTTGTGCTAGCTTCTTCAAACTTGACACGTTTATGTAGTTTCAAGTTCTATCTCTAGGTTTTGTTTCCTCTTGATGTAGCCCTAAGCAGTGACTGGCGAGATACACTGTCCTTGAAAGGGGTTGCCAAGCTTCCCAAAATTACGAATCTCCAGAAATCTCAGCAACTATTTTTAACCCAAACTGGATGATACTTTCAGGTAATGATCAGTACACTAAGCCCACTTGGTTCCCCAAATTTCGTTCTTCTATGTTGAAGCGTTCGTTTCCAGTAACAGTTTGAATTTTGGCGTTTCACTCTGTTTTCTCCTATATTGATAGATGTATGTGGAACTCTAAATCAAACACGGTTTGTGCTAGCTTCTTGAAACTTGACACGATAATGTAGTTTCAAGTTCTGTCTCTAGGTTTTGTTTCCTCTTGATGTAGCCCTAAGCAGTGACTGGCGAGATACACTGTCCTTGAAAGGGGTTGCCAAGCTACCCAAAATTACGAATCTCCAGAAATCTCAGCAACTATTTTTTCACCCAAACTGGATGATACTTTCAGGTAATGATCAGTACACTAAGCCCACTTCGTTCCCCAAATTTCGTTCTTCTATGTTGAAGCGTTCGTTTCCAGTAACAGTTTGAATTTTGGCGTTTCACTCTGTTTTCTCCTATATTGATAGATGTATGTGGAACTCTAAATCAAAGACGGTTTGTGCTAGCTTCTTGAAACTTGACACGATAATGTAGTTTCAAGTTCTATCTCTAGGTTTTGTTTCCTGTTGATGTAGCCCTAAGCAGTGACTGGGGAGATACACTGTCCTTGAAGGGGGTTGCCAAGCTTCCCAAAATTACGAATTTCCAGAAATCTCAGCAACTATTTTTTCACCCAAACTGGATGATACTTTCAGGTAATGATCAGTACACTAAGCCCACTTGGTTCCCCAAATTTCGTTCTTCTATGTTGAAGCGTTCGTTTCCAGTAACAGTTTGAATTTTGGCGTTTCACTCTGTTTTCTCCTATATTGATAGATGTATGTGGAACTCTAAATCAAACACGGTTTGTGCTAGCTTCTTCAAACTTGACACGATTATGTAGTTTCAAGTTCTGTCTCTAGGTTTCGTTTCCTCTTGATGTAGCCCTAAGCAGTGACTGGCAAGATACACTGTCCTTGAAAGGGGTTGCCAAGCTACCCCAAATTACGAATCTCCAGGAATCTCAGCAACTATTTTTTCACCCAAACTGGATGATACTTTCAGGTAATGATCAGTACACTAAGCCCACTTGGTTCCCCAAATTTCGTTCTTCTATGTTGAAGCGTTCGTTTCCAGTAACAGTTTGAATTTTGGCGTTTCACTCTGTTTTCTCCTATATTGATAGATGTATGTGGAACTCTAAATCAAACACGGTTTGTGCTAGCTTCTTGAAACTTGACACGATTATGTAGTTTCAAGTTCTGTCTCTAGGTTTTGTTTCCTCTTGATGTAGCCCTAAGCAGTGACTGGCGAGATACACTGTCCTTGAAAGGGGTTGCCAAGCTACCCAAAATTACGAATCTCCAGAAATCTCAGCAACTATTTTTTCACCCAAACTGGATGATACTTTCAGGTAATGATCAGAACACTAATCCCACTTGGTTGCCCAAATTTTGTTCTTCTATGTTGAAGCGTTCGTTTCCAGTAACAGTTTGAATTTTGGCATTTCACTCTGTTTTCTCCTATATTGATAGATGTATGTGGAACTCTAAATCAAAGACGGTTTGTGCTAGCTTCTTGAAACTTGACACGATAATGTAGTTTCAAGTTCTATCTCTAGGTTTTGTTTCCTCTTGATGTAGCCCTAAGCGGTGACTGGCGAGATACACTGTCCTTGAAAGGGGTTGCCAAGCTTCCCAAAATTACGAATCTCCAGAAATCTCAGCAACTATTTTTTTACCCAAACTGGATGATACTTTCAGGTAATGATCAGTACACTAAGCCCACTTGGTTCCCCAAATTTCGTTCTTCTATGTTGAAGCGTTCGTTTCCAGTAACAGTTTGAATTTTGGCGTTTCACTCTGTTTTCTCCTATATTGATAGATGTATGTGGATCTCTAAATCAAACACGTTTTGTGCTAGCTTCTTGAAACTTGACACGATAATGTAGTTTCACGTTCTATCTCTAGGTTTTGTTTCCTGTTGATGTAGCCCTAAGCAGTGACTGGGGAGATACACTGTCCTTGAAGGGGGTTGCCAAGCTTCCCAAAATTACGAATCTCCAGAAATCTCAGCAACTATTTTTTCACCCAAACTGGATGATACTTTCAGGTAATGATCAGTACACTAAGCCCACTTGGTTCCCCAAATTTCGTTCTTCTATGTTGAAGCGTTCGTTTCCAGTAACAGTTTGAATTTTGGCGTTTCACTCTGTTTTCTCCTATATTGATAGATGTATGTGGAACTCTAAATCAAACACGGTTTGTGCTAGCTTCTTCAAACTTGACACGATTATGTAGTTTCAAGTTCTGTCTCTAGGTTTCGTTTCCGCTTGATGTAGCCCTAAGCAGTGACTGGCGAGATACACTGTCCTTGAAAGGGGTTGCCAAGCTACCCCAAATTACGAATCTCCAGAAATCTCAGCAACTATTTTTTCACCCAAATTGGATGATACTTTCAGGTAATGATCAGTACACTAAGCCCACTTGGTTCCCCAAATTTCGTTCTTCTATGTTGAAGCGTTCGTTTCCAGTAACAGTTTGAATTTTGGCGTTTCACTCTGTTTTCTCCTATATTGATAGATGTATGTGGAACTCTAAATCAAACACGGTTTGTGCTAGCTTCTTGAAACTTGACACGATTATGTAGTTTCAAGTTCTGTCTCTAGGTTTTGTTTCCTCTTGATGTAGCCCTAAGCAGTGACTGGCGAGATACACTGACCTTGAAAGGGGTTGCCAAGCTTCCCAAAATTACGAATCTCCAGAAATCTCAGCAACTATTTTTTCACCCAAACTGGATGATACTTTCAGGTAATGATCAGTACACTAAGCCCACTTGGTTCCCCAAATTTCGTTCTTCTATGTTGAAGCGTTCGTTTCCAGTAACAGTTTGAATTTTGGCGTTTCACTCTGTTTTCTCCTATATTGATAGATGTATGTGGAACTCTAAATCAAACACGGTTTGCGCTAGCTTCTTGAAACTTGACACGATTATGTAGTTTCAAGTTCTGTCTCTAGGTTTTGTTTCCTCTTGATGTAGCCCTAAGCAGTGACTGGCGAGATACACTGTCCTTGAAAGGGGTTGCCAAGCTACCCAAAATTACGAATCTCCAGAAATATCAGCAACTATTTTTTCACCCAAACTGGATGATACTTTCAGGTAATGATCAGTACACTAAGCCCACTTGGTTCCCCAAATTTCGTTCTTCTATGTTGAAGCGTTCATTTCCAGTAACAGTTTGAATTTTGGCGTTTCACTCTGTTTTCTCCTATATTGATAGATGTATGTGGAACTCTAAATCAAAGACGGTTTGTGCTAGCTTCTTGAAACTTGACACGATAATGTAGTTTCAAGTTCTATCTCTAGGTTTTGTTTCCTCTTGATGTAGCCCTAAGCAGTGACTGGCGAGATACACTGTCCTTGAAAGGGGTTGCCAAGCTTCCCAAAATTACGAATCTCCAGAAATCTCAGCAACTATTTTTTCACCCAAACTGGATGATACTTTCAGGTAATGATCAGTACACTAAGCCCACTTGGTTCCCCAAATTTCGTTCTTCTATGTTGAAGCGTTCGTTTCCAGTAACAGTTTGAATTTTGGCGTTTCACTCTGTTTTCTCCTATATTGATAGATGTATGTGGAACTCTAAATCAAACACGGTTTGTGCTAGCTTCTTCAAACTTGACACGATTATGTAGTTTCAAGTTCTATCTCTATGTTTTGTTTCCCCTTGATGTAGCCCTAAGCAGTGACTGGCGAGATACACTGTCCTTGAAAGGGGTTACCAAGCTTCCCAAAATTACGAATCTCCAGAAATATCAGCAACTATTTTTTCACCCAAACTGGATGATACTTTCAGGTAATGATCAGTACACTAAGCCCACTTGGTTCCCCCAATTTCGTTCTTCTATGTTGAAGCGTTCGTTTCCAGTAACAGTTTGAATTTTGGCGTTTCACTCTGTTTTCTCCTATATTGATAGATGTATGTGGAACTCTAAATCAAACACGGTTTGTGCTAGCTTCTTGAAACTTGACACGATAATGTAGTTTCACGTTCTATCTCTAGGTTTTGTTTCCTGTTGATGTAGCCCTAAGCAGTGACTGGGGAGATATACTGTCCTTGAAAGGGGTTGCCAAGCTTCCCAAAATTACGAATCTCCAGAAATCTCAGCAACTATTTTTTCACCCAAACTGGATGATACTTTCAGGTAATGATCAGTACACTAAGCCCACTTGGTTCCCCAAATTTCGTTCTTCTATGTTGAAGTGTTCGTTTCCAGTAACAGTTTGAATTTTGGCGTTTTACTCTGTTTTCTCCTATATTGATAGATGTATGTGGAACTCTAAATCAAACACGGTTTGTGCTAGCTTCTTCAAACTTGACACGATAATGTAGTTTCAAGTTCTATCTCTAGGTTGTGTTTCCTCTTGATGTAGCCCTAAGCAGTGACTGGCGAGATACACTGTCCTTGAAAGGGGTTGCCAAGCTTCCCAAAATTACGAATCTCCAGAAATCTCAGCAACTATTTTTTCACCCAAACTGGATGATACTTTCAGGTAATGATCAGTACACTAAGCCCACTTGGTTCCCCAAATTTCGTTCTTCTATGTTGAAGCGTTCGTTTCCAGTAACAGTTTGAATTTTGGCGTTTCACTCTGTTTTCTCCTATATTGATAGATGTATGTGGAACTCTAAATCAAACACGGTTTGTGCTAGCTTCTTCAAACTTGACACGATTATGTAGTTTCAAGTTCTATCTCTAGGTTTTGTTTCCTCTTGATGTAGCCCTAAGCAGTGACTGGCGAGATACACTGTCCTTGAAAGGGGTTGCCAAGCTTCCCAAAATTACGAATCTCCAGAAATCTCAGCAACTATTTTTTCACCCAAACTGGATGATACTTTCAGGTAATGATCAGTACACTAAGCCCACTTGGTTCCCCAAATTTCGTTCTTCTATGTTGAAGCGTTCGTTTCCAGGAACAGTTTGAATTTTGGCGTTTCACTCTGTTTTCTCCTATATTGATAGATGTATGTGGAACTCTAAATCAAACACGGTTTGTGCTAGCTTCTTCAAACTTGACACGATTATGTAGTTTCAAGTTCTGTCTCTAGGTTTCGTTTCCTCTTGATGTAGCCCTAAGCAGTGACTGGCGAGATACACTGTCCTTGAAAGGGGTTGCCAAGCTACCCCAAATTACGAATCTCCAGAAATCTCAGCAACTATTTTTTCACCCAAACTGGATGATACTTTCAGGTAATGATCAGTACACTAAGCCCACTTGGTTCCCCAAATTTCGTTCTTCTATGTTGAAGCGTTCGTTTCCAGTAACAGTTTGAATTTTGGCGTTTCACTCTGTTTTCTCCTATATTGATAGATGTATGTGGAACTCTAAATCAAAGACGGTTTGTGCTAGCTTCTTGAAACTTGACACGATAATGTAGTTTCAAGTTCTATCTCTAGGTTTTGTTTCCTCTTGATGTAGCCCTAAGCAGTGACTGGCGAGATACACTGTCCTTGAAGGGGGTTGCCAAGCTACCCAAAATTACGAATCTCCAGAAATCTCAGCAACTATTTTTTCACCCAAACTGGATGATACTTTCAGGTAATGATCAGTACACTAAGCCCACTTGGTTCCCCAAATTTCGTTCTTCTATGTTGAAGCGTTCGTTTCCAGTAACAGTTTGAATTTTGGCGTTTCACTCTGTTTTCTCCTATATTGATAGATGTATGTGGAACTCTAAATCAAACACGGTTTGTGCTAGCTTCTTGAAACTTGACATGATTATGTAGTTTCAAGTTCTGTCTCTAGGTTTTGTTTCCTCTTGATGTAGCCCTAAGCAGTGACTGGCGAGATACACTGGTCTTGAAAGGGGTTGCCAAGCTACCCAAAATTACGAATCTCCAGAAATCTCAGCAACTATTTTTTCACCCAAACTGGATGATACTTTCAGGTAATGATCAGTACACTAATCCCACTTGGTTGCCCAAATTTTGTTCTTCTATGTTGAAGCGTTCGTTTCCAGTAACAGTTTGAATTTTGGCATTTCACTCTGTTTTCTCCTATATTGATAGATGTATGTGGAACTCTAAATCAAAGACGGTTTGTGCTAGCTTCTTGAAACTTGACACGATAAAGTAGTTTCAAGTTCTATCTCTAGGTTTTGTTTCCTCTTGATGTAGCCCTAAGCGGTGACTGGCGAGATACACTGTCCTTGAAAGGGGTTGCCAAGCTTCCCAAAATTACGAATCTCCAGAAATCTCAGCAACTATTTTTTTACCCAAACTGGATGATACTTTCAGGTAATGATCAGTACACTAAGCCCACTTGGTTCCCCAAATTTCGTTCTTCTATGTTGAAGCGTTCGTTTCCAGTAACAGTTTGAATTTTGGCGTTTCACTCTGTTTTCTCCTATATTGATAGATGTATGTGGATCTCTAAATCAAACACGTTTTGTGCTAGCTTCTTGAAACTTGACACGATAATGTAGTTTCACGTTCTATCTTAGGTTTTGTTTCCTGTTGATGTAGCCCTAAGCAGTGACTGGGGAGATACACTGTCCTTGAAGGGGGTTGCCAAGCTTCCCAAAATTACGAATCTCCAGAAATCTCAGCAACTATTTTTTCACCCAAACTGAATGATACTTTCAGGTAATGATCAGTACACTAAGCCCACTTGGTTCCCCAAATTTCGTTCTTCTATGTTGAAGCGTTCGTTTCCAGTAACAGATTGAATTTTGGCGTTTCACTCTCTTTTCTCCTATATTGATAGATGTATGTGGAACTCTAAATCAAAGACGGTTTGTGCTAGCTTCTTGAAACTTGACACGATAATGTAGTTTCAAGTTCTATCTCTAGGTTTTGTTTCCTCTTGATGTAGCCCTAAGCAGTGACTGGCGAGATACACTGTCCTTGAAAGGGGTTGCCAAGCTTCCCAAAATTACGAATCTCCAGAAATCTCAGCAACTATTTTTTCACCCAAACTGGATGATACTTTCAGGTAATGATCAGTACACTAAGCCCACTTGGTTCCCCATATTTCGTTCTTCTATGTTGAAGCGTTCGTTTCCAGTAACAGTTTGAATTTTGGCGTTTCACTCTGTTTTCTCCTATATTGATAGATGTATGTGGAACTCTAAATCAAACACGGTTTGTGCTAGCTTCTTCAAACTTGACACGATAATGTAGTTTCAAGTTCTATCTCTAGGTTTTGTTTCCTCTTGATGTAGCCCTAAGCAGTGACTGGCGAGATACACTGTCCTTGAAAGGGGTTGCCAAGCTTCCCAAAATTACGAATCTCCAGAAATCTCAGCAACTATTTTTAACCCAAACTGGATGATACTTTCAGGTAATGATCAGTACACTACGCCCACTTGGTTCCCCAAATTTCGTTCTTCTATGTTGAAGCGTTCGTTTCCAGTAACAGTTTGAATTTTGGCGTTTCACTCTGTTTTCTCCTATATTGATAGATGTATGTGGAACTCTAAATCAAACACGGTTTGTGCTAGCTTCTTGAAACTTGACACGATAATGTAGTTTCAAGTTCTGTCTCTAGGTTTTGTTTCCTCTTGATGTAGCCCTAAGCAGTGACTGGCGAGATACACTGTCCTTGAAAGGGGTTGCCAAGCTACCCCAAATTACGAATCTCCAGAAATCTCAGCAACTATTTTTTCACCCAAACTGGATGATACTTTCAGGTAATGATCAGTACACTAAGCCCACTTCGTTCCCCAAATTTCGTTCTTCTATGTTGAAGCGTTCGTTTCCAGTAACAGTTTGAATTTTGGCGTTTCACTCTGTTTTCTCCTATATTGATAGATGTATGTGGAACTCTAAATCAAAGACGGTTTGTGCTAGCTTCTTGAAACTTGACACGATAATGTAGTTTCAAGTTCTATCTCTAGGTTTTGTTTCCTCTTGATGTAGCCCTAAGCAGTGACTGGCGAGATACACTGTCCTTGAAAGGGGTTGCCAAGCTTCCCAAAATTACGAATCTCCAGAAATCTCAGCAACTATTTTTTCACCCAAACTGGATGATACTTTCAGGTAATGATCAGTACACTAAGCCCACTTGGTTCCCCAAATTTCGTTCTTCTATGTTGAAGCGTTCGTTTCCAGTAACAGTTTGAATTTTGGCGTTTCACTCTGTTTTCTCCTATATTGATAGATGTATGTGGAACTCTAAATCAAACACGGTTTGTGCTAGCTTCTTGAAACTTGACACGATAATGTAGTTTCACGTTCTATCTCTAGGTTTTGTTTCCTGTTGATGTAGCCCTAAGCAGTGACTGGGGAGATACACTGTCCTTGAAGGGGGTTGCCAAGCTTTTCAAAATTACGAATTTCCAGAAATCTCAGCAACTATTTTTTCACCCAAACTGGATGATACTTTCAGGTAATGATCAGTACACTAAGCCCACTTGGTTCCCCAAATTTCGTTCTTCTATGTTGAAGCGTTCGTTTCCAGTAACAGTTTGAATTTTGGCATTTCACTCTGTTTTCTCCTATATTGATAGATGTATGTGGAACTCTAAATCAAACACGGTTTGTGCTAGCTTCTTGAAACTTGACACGATTATGTAGTTTCAAGTTCTGTCTCTAGGTTTTGTTTCCTCTTGATGTAGCCCTAAGCAGTGACTGGCGAGATACACTGTCCTTGAAAGGGGTTGCCAAGCTACCCAAAATTACGAATCTCCAGAAATCTCAGCAACTATTTTTTCACCCAAACTGGATGATACTTTCAGGTAATGATCAGTACACTAATCCCACTTGGTTGCCCAAATTTTGTTCTTCTATGTTGAAGCGTTCGTTTCCAGTAACAGTTTGAATTTTGGCATTTCACTCTGTTTTCTCCTATATTGATAGATGTATGTGGAACTCTAAATCAAAGACGGTTTGTGCTAGCTTCTTGAAACTTGACACGATAATGTAGTTTCAAGTTCTATCTCTAGGTTTTGTTTCCTCTTGATGTAGCCCTAAGCAGTGACTGGCGAGATACACTGTCCTTGAAAGGGGTTGCCAAGCTTCCCAAAATTACGAATCTCCAGAAATCTCAGCAACTATTTTTTTACCCAAACTGGATGATACTTTCAGGTAATGATCAGTACACTAAGCCCACTTGGTTCCCCAAATTACGTTCTTCTATGTTGAAGCGTTCGTTTCCAGTAACAGTTTGAATTTTGGCGTTTCACTCTGTTTTCTCCTATATTGATAGATGTATGTGGATCTCTAAATCAAACACGTTTTGTGCTAGCTTCTTGAAACTTGACACGATAATGTAGTTTCACGTTCTATCTCTAGGTTTTGTTTCCTGTTGATGTAGCCCTAAGCAGTGACTGGGGAGATACACTGTCCTTGAAGGGGGTTGCCAAGCTTCCCAAAATTACGAATCTCCAGAAATCTCAGCAACTATTTTTTCACCCAAACTGGATGATACTTTCAGGTAATGATCAGTACACTAAGCCCACTTGGTTCCCCAAATTTCGTTCTTCTATGTTGAAGCGTTCGTTTCCAGTAACAGTTTGAATTTTGGCGTTTCACTCTGTTTTCTCCTATATTGATAGATGTATGTGGAACTCTAAATCAAACACGGTTTGTGCTAGCTTCTTCAAACTTGACACGATTATGTAGTTTCAAGTTCTGTCTCTAGGTTTCGTTTCCTCTTGATGTAGCCCTAAGCAGTGACTGGCGAGATACACTGTCCTTGAAAGGGGTTGCCAAGCTACCCCAAATTACGAATCTCCAGAAATCTCAGCAACTATTTTTTCACCCAAATTGGATGATACTTTCAGGTAATGATCAGTACACTAAGCCCACTTGGTTCCCCAAATTTCGTTCTTCTATGTTGAAGCGTTCGTTTCCAGTAACAGTTTGAATTTTGGCGTTTCACTCTGTTTTCTCCTATATTGATAGATGTATGTGGAACTCTAAATCAAACACGGTTTGTGCTAGCTTCTTGAAACTTGACACGATTATGTAGTTTCAAGTTCTGTCTCTAGGTTTTGTTTCCTATTGATGTAGCCCTAAGCAGTGACTGGCGAGATACACTGTCCTTGAAAGGGGTTGCCAAGCTTCCCAAAATTACGAATCTCCAGAAATCTCAGCAACTATTTTTTCACCCAAACTGGATGATACTTTCAGGTAATGATCAGTACACTAAGCCCACTTGGTTCCCCAAATTTCGTTCTTCTATGTTGAAGCGTTCGTTTCCAGTAACAGTTTGAATTTTGGCGTTTCACTCTGTTTTCTCCTATATTGATAGATGTATGTGGAACTCTAAATCAAACACGGTTTGCGCTAGCTTCTTGAAACTTGACACGATTATGTAGTTTCAAGTTCTGTCTCTAGGTTTTGTTTCCTCTTGATGTAGCCCTAAGCAGTGACTGGCGAGATACACTGTCCTTGAAAGGGGTTGCCAAGCTACCCAAAATTACGAATCTCCAGAAATATCAGCAACTATTTTTTCACCCAAACTGGATGATACTTTCAGGTAATGATCAGTACACTAAGCCCACTTGGTTCCCCAAATTTCGTTCTTCTATGTTGAAGCGTTCGTTTCCAGTAACAGTTTGAATTTTGGCGTTTCACTCTGTTTTCTCCTATATTGATAGATGTATGTGGAACTCTAAATCAAAGACGGTTTGTGCTAGCTTCTTGAAACTTGACACGATAATGTAGTTTCAAGTTCTATCTCTAGGTTTTGTTTCCTCTTGATGTAGCCCTAAGCAGTGACTGGCGAGATACACTGTCCTTGAAAGGGGTTGCCAAGCTACCCAAAATTACGAATCTCCAGAAATATCAGCAACTATTTTTTCACCCAAACTGGATGATACTTTCAGGTAATGATCAGTACACTAAGCCCACTTGGTTCCCCAAATTTCGTTCTTCTATGTTGAAGCGTTCGTTTCCAGTAACAGTTTGAATTTTGGCGTTTCACTCTGTTTTCTCCTATATTGATAGATGTATGTGGAACTCTAAATCAAAGACGGTTTGTGCTAGCTTCTTGAAACTTGACACGATAATGTAGTTTCAAGTTCTATCTCTAGGTTTTGTTTCCTCTTGATGTAGCCCTAAGCAGTGACTGGCGAGATACACTGTCCTTGAAAGGGGTTGCCAAGCTTCCCAAAATTACGAATCTCCAGAAATCTCAGCAACTATTTTTTCACCCAAACTGGATGATACTTTCAGGTAATGATCAGTACACTAAGCCCACTTGGTTCCCCAAATTTCGTTCTTCTATGTTGAAGCGTTCGTTTCCAGTAACAGTTTGAATTTTGGCGTTTCACTCTGTTTTCTCCTATATTGATAGATGTATGTGGAACTCTAAATCAAACACGGTTTGTGCTAGCTTCTTCAAACTTGACACGATTATGTAGTTTCAAGTTCTATCTCTATGTTTTGTTTCCCCTTGATGTAGCCCTAAGCAGTGACTGGCGAGATACACTGTCCTTGAAAGGGGTTACCAAGCTTCCCAAAATTACGAATCTCCAGAAATATCAGCAACTATTTTTTCACCCAAACTGGATGATACTTTCAGGTAATGATCAGTACACTAAGCCCACTTGGTTCCCCAAATTTCGTTCTTCTATGTTGAAGCGTTCGTTTCCAGTAACAGTTTGAATTTTGGCGTTTCACTCTGTTTTCTCCTATATTGATAGATGTATGTGGAACTCTAAATCAAACACGGTTTGTGCTAGCTTCTTGAAACTTGACACGATAATGTAGTTTCACGTTCTATCTCTAGGTTTTGTTTCCTGTTGATGTAGCCCTAAGCAGTGACTGGGGAGATACACTGTCCTTGAAAGGGGTTGCCAAGCTTCCCAAAATTACGAATCTCCAGAAATCTCAGCAACTATTTTTTCACACAAACTGGATGATACTTTCAGGTAATGATCAGTACACTAAGCCCACTTGGTTCCCCAAATTTCGTTCTTCTATGTTGAAGTGTTCGTTTCCAGTAACAGTTTGAATTTTGGCGTTTTACTCTGTTTTCTCCTATATTGATAGATGTATGTGGAACTCTAAATCAAACACGGTTTGTGCTAGCTTCTTCAAACTTGACACGATAATGTAGTTTCAAGTTCTATCTCTAGGTTGTGTTTCCTCTTGATGTAGCCCTAAGCAGTGACTGGCGAGATACACTGTCCTTGAAAGGGGTTGCCAAGCTTCCCAAAATTACGAATCTCCAGAAATCTCAGCAACTATTTTTTCACCCAAACTGGATGATACTTTCAGGTAATGATCAGTACACTAAGCCCACTTGGTTCCCCAAATTTCGTTCTTCTATGTTGAAGCGTTCGTTTCCAGGAACAGTTTGAATTTTGGCGTTTCACTCTGTTTTCTCCTATATTGATAGATGTATGTGGAACTCTAAATCAAAGACGGTTTGTGCTAGCTTCTTGAAACTTGACACGATAATGTAGTTTCAAGTTCTATCTCTAGGTTTTGTTTCCTCTTGATGTAGCCCTAAGCAGTGACTGGCGAGATACACTGTCCTTGAAAGGGGTTGCCAAGCTTCCCAAAATTACGAATCTCCAGAAATCTCAGCAACTATTTTTTTACCCAAACTGGATGATACTTTCAGGTAATGATCAGTACACTAAGCCCACTTGGTTCCCCAAATTACGTTCTTCTATGTTGAAGCGTTCGTTTCCAGTAACAGTTTGAATTTTGGCGTTTCACTCTGTTTTCTCCTATATTGATAGATGTATGTGGATCTCTAAATCAAACACGTTTTGTGCTAGCTTCTTGAAACTTGACACGATAATGTAGTTTCACGTTCTATCTCTAGGTTTTGTTTCCTGTTGATGTAGCCCTAAGCAGTGACTGGGGAGATACACTGTCCTTGAAGGGGGTTGCCAAGCTTCCCAAAATTACGAATCTCCAGAAATCTCAGCAACTATTTTTTCACCCAAACTGGATGATACTTTCAGGTAATGATCAGTACACTAAGCCCACTTGGTTCCCCAAATTTCGTTCTTCTATGTTGAAGCGTTCGTTTCCAGTAACAGTTTGAATTTTGGCGTTTCACTCTGTTTTCTCCTATATTGATAGATGTATGTGGAACTCTAAATCAAACACGGTTTGTGCTAGCTTCTTCAAACTTGACACGATTATGTAGTTTCAAGTTCTGTCTCTAGGTTTCGTTTCCTCTTGATGTAGCCCTAAGCAGTGACTGGCGAGATACACTGTCCTTGAAAGGGGTTGCCAAGCTACCCCAAATTACGAATCTCCAGAAATCTCAGCAACTATTTTTTCACCCAAATTGGATGATACTTTCAGGTAATGATCAGTACACTAAGCCCACTTGGTTCCCCAAATTTCGTTCTTCTATGTTGAAGCGTTCGTTTCCAGTAACAGTTTGAATTTTGGCGTTTCACTCTGTTTTCTCCTATATTGATAGATGTATGTGGAACTCTAAATCAAACACGGTTTGTGCTAGCTTCTTGAAACTTGACACGATTATGTAGTTTCAAGTTCTGTCTCTAGGTTTTGTTTCCTCTTGATGTAGCCCTAAGCAGTGACTGGCGAGATACACTGTCCTTGAAAGGGGTTGCCAAGCTTCCCAAAATTACGAATCTCCAGAAATCTCAGCAACTATTTTTTCACCCAAACTGGATGATACTTTCAGGTAATGATCAGTACACTAAGCCAACTTGGTTCCCCAAATTTCGTTCTTCTATGTTGAAGCGTTCGTTTCCAGTAACAGTTTGAATTTTGGCGTTTCACTCTGTTTTCTCCTATATTGATAGATGTATGTGGAACTCTAAATCAAACACGGTTTGCGCTAGCTTCTTGAAACTTGACACGATTATGTAGTTTCAAGTTCTGTCTCTAGGTTTTGTTTCCTCTTGATGTAGCCCTAAGCAGTGACTGGCGAGATACACTGTCCTTGAAAGGGGTTGCCAAGCTACCCAAAATTACGAATCTCCAGAAATATCAGCAACTATTTTTTCACCCAAACTGGATGATACTTTCAGGTAATGATCAGTACACTAAGCCCACTTGGTTCCCCAAATTTCGTTCTTCTATGTTGAAGCGTTCGTTTCCAGTAACAGTTTGAATTTTGGCGTTTCACTCTGTTTTCTCCTATATTGATAGATGTATGTGGAACTCTAAATCAAAGACGGTTTGTGCTAGCTTCTTGAAACTTGACACGATAATGTAGTTTCAAGTTCTATCTCTAGGTTTTGTTTCCTCTTGATGTAGCCCTAAGCAGTGACTGGCGAGATACACTGTCCTTGAAAGGGGTTGCCAAGCTTCCCAAAATTACGAATCTCCAGAAATCTCAGCAACTATTTTTTCACCCAAACTGGATGATACTTTCAGGTAATGATCAGTACACTAAGCCCACTTGGTTCCCCAAATTTCGTTCTTCTATGTTGAAGCGTTCGTTTCCAGTAACAGTTTGAATTTTGGCGTTTCACTCTGTTTTCTCCTATATTGATAGATGTATGTGGAACTCTAAATCAAACACGGTTTGTGCTAGCTTCTTCAAACTTGACACGATTATGTAGTTTCAAGTTCTATCTCTATGTTTTGTTTCCCCTTGATGTAGCCCTAAGCAGTGACTGGCGAGATACACTGTCCTTGAAAGGGGTTACCAAGCTTCCCAAAATTACGAATCTCCAGAAATATCAGCAACTATTTTTTCACCCAAACTGGATGATACTTTCAGGTAATGATCAGTACACTAAGCCCACTTGGTTCCCCAAATTTCGTTCTTCTATGTTGAAGCGTTCGTTTCCAGTAACAGTTTGAATTTTGGCGTTTCACTCTGTTTTCTCCTATATTGATAGATGTATGTGGAACTCTAAATCAAACACGGTTTGTGCTAGCTTCTTGAAACTTGACACGATAATGTAGTTTCACGTTCTATCTCTAGGTTTTGTTTCCTGTTGATGTAGCCCTAAGCAGTGACTGGGGAGATACACTGTCCTTGAAAGGGGTTGCCAAGCTTCCCAAAATTACGAATCTCCAGAAATCTCAGCAACTATTTTTTCACACAAACTGGATGATACTTTCAGGTAATGATCAGTACACTAAGCCCACTTGGTTCCCCAAATTTCGTTCTTCTATGTTGAAGTGTTCGTTTCCAGTAACAGTTTGAATTTTGGCGTTTTACTCTGTTTTCTCCTATATTGATAGATGTATGTGGAACTCTAAATCAAACACGGTTTGTGCTAGCTTCTTCAAACTTGACACGATAATGTAGTTTCAAGTTCTATCTCTAGGTTGTGTTTCCTCTTGATGTAGCCCTAAGCAGTGACTGGCGAGATACACTGTCCTTGAAAGGGGTTGCCAAGCTTCCCAAAATTACGAATCTCCAGAAATCTCAGCAACTATTTTTTCACCCAAACTGGATGATACTTTCAGGTAATGATCAGTACACTAAGCCCACTTGGTTCCCCAAATTTCGTTCTTCTATGTTGAAGCGTTCGTTTCCAGGAACAGTTTGAATTTTGGCGTTTCACTCTGTTTTCTCCTATATTGATAGATGTATGTGGAACTCTAAATCAAACACGGTTTGTGCTAGCTTCTTCAAACTTTACACGATTATGTAGTTTCAAGTTCTGTCTCTAGGTTTCGTTTCCTCTTGATGTAGCCCTAAGCAGTGACTGGCGAGATACACTGTCCTTGAAAGGGGTTGCCAAGCTACCCCAAATTACGAATCTCCAGAAATCTCAGCAACTATTTTTTCACCCAAACTGGATGATACTTTCAGGTAATGATCAGTACACTAAGCCCACTTGGTTCCCCAAATTTCGTTCTTCTATGTTGAAGCGTTCGTTTCCAGTAACAGTTTGAATTTTGGCGTTTCACTCTGTTTTCTCCTATATTGATAGATGTATGTGGAACTCTAAATCAAAGACGGTTTGTGCTAGCTTCTTGAAACTTGACACGATAATGTAGTTTCAAGTTCTATCTCTAGGTTTTGTTTCCTCTTGATGTAGCCCTAAGCAGTGACTGGCGAGATACACTGTCCTTGAAGGGGGTTGCCAAGCTACCCAAAATTACGAATCTCCAGAAATCTCAGCAACTATTTTTTCACCCAAACTGGATGATACTTTCAGGTAATGATCAGTACACTAAGCCCACTTGGTTCTCCAAATTTCGTTCTTCTATGTTGAAGCGTTCGTTTCCAGTAACAGTTTGAATTTTGGCGTTTCACTCTGTTTTCTCCTATATTGATAGATGTATGTGGAACTCTAAATCAAACACGGTTTGTGCTAGCTTCTTGAAACTTGACATGATTATGTAGTTTCAAGTTCTGTCTCTAGGTTTTGTTTCCTCTTGATGTAGCCCTAAGCAGTGACTGGCGAGATACACTGGTCTTGAAAGGGGTTGCCAAGCTACCCAAAATTACGAATCTCCAGAAATCTCAGCAACTATTTTTTCACCCAAACTGGATGATACTTTCAGGTAATGATCAGTACACTAATCCCACTTGGTTGCCCAAATTTTGTTCTTCTATGTTGAAGCGTTCGTTTCCAGTAACAGTTTGAATTTTGGCATTTCACTCTGTTTTCTCCTATATTGATAGATGTATGTGGAACTCTAAATCAAAGACGGTTTGTGCTAGCTTCTTGAAACTTGACACGATAATGTAGTTTCAAGTTCTATCTCTAGGTTTTGTTTCCTCTTGATGTAGCCCTAAGCGGTGACTGGCGAGATACACTGTCCTTGAAAGGGGTTGCCAAGCTTCCCAAAATTACGAATCTCCAGAAATCTCAGCAACTATTTTTTTACCCAAACTGGATGATACTTTCAGGTAATGATCAGTACACTAAGCCCACTTGGTTCCCCAAATTTCGTTCTTCTATGTTGAAGCGTTCGTTTCCAGTAACAGTTTGAATTTTGGCGTTTCACTCTGTTTTCTCCTATATTGATAGATGTATGTGGATCTCTAAATCAAACACGTTTTGTGCTAGCTTCTTGAAACTTGACACGATAATGTAGTTTCACGTTCTATCTCTAGGTTTTGTTTCCTGTTGATGTAGCCCTAAGCAGTGACTGGGGAGATACACTGTCCTTGAAGGGGGTTGGCAAGCTTCCCAAAATTACGAATCTCCAGAAATCTCAGCAACTATTTTTTCACCCAAACTGGATGATACTTTCAGGTAATGATCAGTACACTAAGCCCACTTGGTTCCCCAAATTTCGTTCTTCTATGTTGAAGCGTTCGTTTCCAGTAACAGTTTGAATTTTGGCGTTTCACTCTGTTTTCTCCTATATTGATAGATGTATGTGGAACTCTAAATCAAACACGGTTTGTGCTAGCTTCTTCAAACTTGACACGATTATGTAGTTTCAAGTTCTGTCTCTAGGTTTCGTTTCCTCTTGATGTAGCCCTAAGCAGTGACTGGCGAGATACACTGTCCTTGAAAGGGGTTGCCAAGATACCCCAAATTACGAATCTCCAGAAATCTCAGCAACTATTTTTTCACCCAAATTGGATGATACTTTCAGGTAATGATCAGTACACTAAGCCCACTTGGTTCCCCAAATTTCGTTCTTCTATGTTGAAGCGTTCGTTTCCAGTAACAGTTTGAATTTTGGCGTTTCACTCTGTTTTCTCCTATATTGATAGATGTATGTGGAACTCTAAATCAAACACGGTTTGTGCTAGCTTCTTGAAACTTGACACGATTATGTAGTTTCAAGTTCTGTCTCTAGGTTTTGTTTCCTCTTGATGTAGCCCTAAGCAGTGACTGGCGAGATACACTGTCCTTGAAAGGGGTTGCCAAGCTTCCCAAAATTACGAATCTCCAGAAATCTCAGCAACTATTTTTTCACCCAAACTGGATGATACTTTCAGGTAATGATCAGTACACTAAGCCCACTTGGTTCCCCAAATTTCGTTCTTCTATGTTGAAGCGTTCGTTTCCAGTAACAGTTTGAATTTTGGCGTTTCACTCTGTTTTCTCCTATATTGATAGATGTATGTGGAACTCTAAATCAAACACGGTTTGCCCTAGCTTCTTGAAACTTGACACGATTATGTAGTTTCAAGTTCTGTCTCTAGGTTTTGTTTCCTCTTGATGTAGCCCTAAGCAGTGACTGGCGAGATACACTGTCCTTGAAAGGGGTTGCCAAGCTACCCAAAATTACGAATCTCCAGAAATCTCAGCAACTATTTTTTCACCCAAACTGGATGATACTTTCAGGTAATGATCAGTACACTAAGCCCACTTGGTTCCCCAAATTTCGTTCTTCTATGTTGAAGCGTTCGTTTCCAGTAACAGTTTGAATATTGGCGTTTCACTCTGTTTTCTCCTATATTGATAGATGTATGTGGAACTCTAAATCAAACACGGTTTGTGCTAGCTTCTTGAAACTTGACACGATAATGTAGTTTCAAGTTCTATCTCTAGGTTTTGTTTCCTCTTGATGTAGCCCTAAGCAGTGACTGGCGAGATACACTGTCCTTGAAAGGAGTTACCAAGCTTCCCAAAATTACGAATCTCCAGAAATATCAGCAACTATTTTTTCACCCAAACTGGATGATACTTTCAGGTAATGATCAGTACACTAAGCCCACTTGGTTCCCCAAATTTCGTTCTTCTATGTTGAAGCGTTCGTTTCCAGTAACAGTTTGAATTTTGGCGTTTCACTCTGTTTTCTCCTATATTGATAGATGTATGTGGAACTCTAAATCAAACACGGTTTGTGCTAGCTTCTTGAAACTTGACACGATAATGTAGTTTCACGTTCTATCTCTAGGTTTTGTTTCCTGTTGATGTAGCCCTAAGCAGTGACTGGGGAGATACACTGTCCTTGAAAGGGGTTGCCAAGCTTCCCAAAATTACGAATCTCCAGAAATCTCAGCAACTATTTTTTCACCCAAACTGGATGATACTTTCAGGTAATGATCAGTACACTAAGCCCACTTGGTTCCCCAAATTTCGTTCTTCTATGTTGAAGCGTTCGTTTCCAGTAGCAGTTTGAATTTTGGCGTTTTACTCTGTTTTCTCCTATATTGATAGATGTATGTGGAACTCTAAATCAAACACGGTTTGTGCTAGCTTCTTCAAACTTGACACGATAATGTAGTTTCAAGTTCTATCTCTAGGTTTTCTTTCCTCTTGATGTAGCCCTAAGCAGTGACTGGCGAGATACACTGTCCTTGAAAGGGGTTGCCAAGCTTCCCAAAATTACGAATCTCCAGAAATCTCAGCAACTATTTTTTCACCCAAACTGGATGATACTTTCAGGTAATGATCAGTACACTAAGCCCACTTGGTTCCCCAAATTTCGTTCTTCTATGTTGAAGCGTTCGTTTCCAGTAACAGTTTGAATTTTGGCGTTTCACTCTGTTTTCTCCTATATTGATAGATGTATGTGGAACTCTAAATCAAACACGGTTTGTGCTAGCTTCTTCAAACTTGACATGATTATGTAGTTTCAAGTTCTATCTCTAGGTTTTGTTTCCTCTTGATGTAGCCCTAAGCAGTGAATGGCGAGATACACTGTCCTTGAAAGGGGTTGCCAAGCTTCCCAAAATTACGAATCTCCAGAAATCTCAGCAACTATTTTTTCACCCAAACTGGATGATACTTTCAGGTAATGATCAGTACACTAAGCCCACTTGGTTCCCCAAATTTCGTTCTTCTATGTTGAAGCGTTCGTTTCCAGGAACAGTTTGAATTTTGGCGTTTCACTCTGTTTTCTCATATATTGATAGATGTATGTGGAACTCTAAATCAAACACGGTTTGTGCTAGCTTCTTCAAACTTGACACGATTATGTAGTTTCAATTTCTGTCTCTAGGTTTCGTTTCCTCTTGATGTAGCCCTAAGCAGTGACTGGCGAGATACACTGTCCTTGAAAGGGGTTGCCAAGCTACCCCAAATTACGAATTTCCAGAAATCTCAGCAACTATTTTTTCACCCAAACTGGATGATACTTTCAGGTAATGATCAGTACACTAAGCCCACTTGGTTCCCCAAATTTCGTTCTTCTATGTTGAAGCGTTCGTTTCCAGTAACAGTTTGAATTTTGGCGTTTCACTCTGTTTTCTCCTATATTGATAGATGTATGTGGAACTCTAAATCAAACACGGTTTGTGCTAGCTTCTTCAAACTTGACACGATTATGTAGTTTCAAGTTCTGTCTCTAGGTTTTGTTTCCTCTTGATGTAGCCCTAAGCAGTGACTGGCGAGATACACTGTCCTTGAAAGGGGTTGCCAAGCTACCCAAAATTACGAATATCCAGAAATCTCAGCAACTATTTTTTCACCCAAACTGGATGATACTTTCAGGTAATGATCAGTACACTAAGCCCACTTGGTTCCCCATATTTCGTTCTTCTATGTTGAAGCGTTCGTTTCCAGTAACAGTTTGAATTTTGGCGTTTCACTCTCTTTTCTCCTATATTGATAGATGTATGTGGAACTCTAAATCAAACACGGTTTGTGCTAGTCTTGAAACTTGACACGATAATGTAGTTTCAAGTTCTATCTCTAGGTTTTGTTTCCTCTTGATGTAGCCCTAAGCAGTGACTGGCGAGATACACTGTCCTTGAAAGGGGTTGCCAAGCTTCCCAAAATTACGAATCTCCAGAAATCTCAGCAACTATTTTTTCACCCAAACTGGATGATACTTTCAGGTAATGATCAGTACACTAAGCCCACTTGGTTCCCCAAATTTCGTTCTTCTATGTTGAAGCGTTCGTTTCCAGTAACAGTTTGAATTTTGGCGTTTCACTCTCTTTTCTCCTATATTGATAGATGTATGTGGAACTCTAAATCAAACACGGTTTGTGCTAGTCTTGAAACTTGACACGATAATGTAGTTTCAAGTTCTATCTCTAGGTTTTGTTTCCTCTTGATGTAGCCCTAAGCAGTGACTGGCGAGATACACTGTCCTTGAAAGGGGTTGCCAAGCTTCCCAAAATTACGAATCTCCAGAAATCTCAGCAACTATTTTTTCACCCAAACTGGATGATACTTTCAGGTAATGATCAGTACACTAAGCCCACTTGGTTCCCCAAATTTCGTTCTTCTATGTTGAAGCGTTCGTTTCCAGTAACAGTTTGAATTTTGGCGTTTCACTCTGTTTTCTCCTATATTGATAGATGTATGTGGAACTCTAAATCAAACACGGTTTGTGCTAGTCTTGAAACTTGACACGATAATGTAGTTTCAAGTTCTATCTCTAGGTTTTGTTTCCTCTTGATGTAGCCCTAAGCAGTGACTGGCGAGATACACTGTCCTTGAAAGGGGTTGCCAAGCTTCCCAAAATTACGAATCTCCAGAAATCTCAGCAACTATTTTTTCACCCAAACTGGATGATACTTTCAGGTAATGATCAGTACACTAAGCCCACTTGGTTCCCCAAATTTCGTTCTTCTATGTTGAAGCGTTCGTTTCCAGTAACAGTTTGAATTTTGGCGTTTCACTCTGTTTTCTCCTATATTGATAGATGTATGTGGAACTCTAAATCAAACACGGTTTGTGCTAGCTTCTTCAAACTTGACACGATAATGTAGTTTCAAGTTCTATCTCTAGGTTTTGTTTCCTCTTGATGTAGCCCTAAGCAGTGACTGGCGAGATACACTGTCCTTGAAAGGGGTTGCCAAGCTTCCCAAAATTACGAATCTCCAGAAATCTCAGCAACTATTTTTTCACCCAAACTGGATGATACTTTCAGGTAATGATCAGTACACTAAGCCCACTTGGTTCCCCAAATTTCGTTCTTCTATGTTGAAGCGTTCGTTTCCAGTAACAGTTTGAATTTTGGCGTTTCACTCTGTTTTCTCCTATATTGATAGATTTATGTGGAACTCTAAATCAAACACGGTTTGTGCTAGCTTCTTCAAACTTGACACGATTATGTAGTTTCAAGTTCTATCTCTAGGTTTTGTTTCCTCTTGATGTAGCCCTAAGCAGTGACTGGCGAGATACACTGTCCTTGAAAGGGGTTGCCAAGCTTCCCAAAATTACGAATCTCCAGAAATCTCAGCAACTATTTTTTCACCCAAACTGGATGATACTTTCAGGTAATGATCAGTACACTAAGCCCACTTGGTTCCCCAAATTTCGTTCTTCTATGTTGAAGCGTTCGTTTCCAGTAACAGTTTGAATTTTGGCGTTTCACTCTGTTTTCTCCTATATTGATAGATGTATGTGGAACTCTAAATCAAACACGGTTTGTGCTAGCTTCTTCAAACTTGACACGATAATGTAGTTTCAAGTTCTATCTCTAGGTTTTGTTTCCTCTTGATGTAGCCCTAAGCAGTGACTGGCGAGATACACTGACCTTGAAAGGGGTTGCCAAGCTTCCCAAAATTACGAATCTCCAGAAATCTCAGCAACTATTTTTTCCACCCAAACTGGATGATACTTTCAGGTAATGATCAGTACACTAAGCCCACTTGGTTCCCCAAATTTCGTTCTTCTATGTTGAAGCGTTCGTTTCCAGTAACAGTTTGAATTTTGGCGTTTCACTCTGTTTTCTCCTATATTGATAGATGTATGTGGAACTCTAAATCAAACACGGTTTGTGCTAGCTTCTTCAAACTTGACACGATTATGTAGTTTCAATTCTATCTCTAGGTTTTGTTTCCTCTTGATGTAGCCCTAAGCAGTGACTGGCGAGATACACTGTCCTTGAAAGGGGTTGCCAAGCTTCCCAAAATTACGAATCTCCAGAAATCTCAGCAACTATTTTTTCACCCAAACTGGATGATACTTTCAGGTAATGATCAGTACACTAAGCCCACTTGGTTCCCCAAATTTCGTTCTTCTATGTTGAAGCGTTCGTTTCCAGTAACAGTTTGAATTTTGGCGTTTCACTCTGTTTTCTCCTATATTGATAGATGTATGTGGAACTCTAAATCAAACACGGTTTGTGCTAGCTTCTTCAAACTTGACACGATTATGTAGTTTCAAGTTCTGTCTCTAGGTTTCGTTTCCTCTTGATGTAGCCCTAAGCAGTGACTGGCGAGATACACTGTCCTTGAAAGGGGTTGCCAAGCTACCCCAAATTACGAATCTCCAGAAATCTCAGCAACTATTTTTTCACCCAAACTGGATGATACTTTCAGGTACTGATCAGTACACTAAGCCCACTTGGTTCCCCAAATTTCGTTCTTCTATGTTGAAGCGTTCGTTTCCAGTAACAGTTTGAATTTTGGCGTTTCACTCTGTTTTCTCCTATATTGATAGATGTATGTGGAACTCTAAATCAAACACGGTTTGTGCTAGCTTCTTGAAACTTGACACGATAATGTAGTTTCAAGTTCTGTCTCTAGGTTTTGTTTCCTCTTGATGTAGCCCTAAGTAGTGACTGGCGAGATACACTGTCCTTGAAAGGGGTTGCCAAGCTACCCAAAATTACGAATCTCCAGAAATCTCAGCAACTATTTTTTCACCCAAACTGGATGATACTTTCAGGTAATGATCAGTACACTAAGCCCACTTGGTTCCCCAAATTTCGTTCTTCTATGTTGAAGCGTTCGTTTCCAGTAACAGTTTGAATTTTGGCGTTTCACTCTCTTTTCTCCTATATTGATAGATGTATGTGGAACTCTAAATCAAACACGGTTTGTGCTAGCTTCTTCAAACTTGACACGATAATGTAGTTTCAAGTTCTATCTCTAGGTTTTGTTTCCTCTTGATGTAGCCCTAAGCAGTGACTGGCGAGATACACTGTCCTTGAAAGGGGTGGCCAAGCTTCCCAAAATTACGAATCTCCAGAAATCTCAGCAACTATTTTTTCACCCAAACTGGATGATACTTTCAGGTACTGATCAGTACACTAAGCCCACTTGGTTCCCCAAATTTCGTTCTTCTATGTTGAAGCGTTCGTTTCCAGTAACAGTTTGAATTTTGGCGTTTCACTCTGTTTTCTCCTATATTGATAGATGTATGTGGAACTCTAAATCAAACACGGTTTGTGCTAGCTTCTTGAAACTTGACACGATTATGTAGTTTCAAGTTCTGTCTCTAGGTTTTGTTTCCTCTTGATGTAGCCCTAAGCAGTGACTGGCGAGATACACTGTCCTTGAAAGGGGTTGCCAAGCTACCCAAAATTACGAATCTCCAGAAATCTCAGCAACTATTTTTTCACCCAAACTGGATGATACTTTCAGGTAATGATCAGTACACTAAGCCCACTTGGTTCCCCAAATTTCGTTCTTCTATGTTGAAGCGTTCGTTTCCAGTAACAGTTTGAATTTTGGCGTTTCACTCTGTTTTCTCCTATATTGATAGATGTATGTGGAACTCTAAATCAAACACGGTTTGTGCTAGCTTCTTCAAACTTGACACGATAATGTAGTTTCAAGTTCTATCTCTAGGTTTTGTTTCCTCTTGATGTAGCCCTAAGCAGTGACTGGCGAGATACACTGTCCTTGAAAGGGGTTGCCAAGCTTCCCAAAATTACGAATCTCCAGAAATCTCAGCAACTATTTTTTCACCCAAACTGGATGATACTTTCAGGTAATGATCAGTACACTAAGCCCACTTGGTTCCCCAAATTTCATTCTTCTATGTTGAAGCATTCATTTCCAGTAACAGTTTGAATTTTGGCGTTTCACTCTGTTTTCTCCTATATTGATAGATGTATGTGGAACTCTAAATCAAACACGGTTTGTGCTAGCTTCTTGAAACTTGACACGATAATGTAGTTTCAAGTTCTATCTCTAGGTTTTGTTTCCTCTTGATGTAGCCCTAAGCAGTGACTGGCGAGATACACTGTCCTTGAAAGGGGTTGCCAAGCTTCCCAAAATTACGAATCTCCAGAAATCTCAGAAACTATTTTTTCACCCAAACTGGATGATACTTTCAGGTAATGATCAGTACACTAAGCCCACTTGGTTCCCCAAATTTCGTTCTTCTATGTTGAAGCGTTCGTTTCCAGTAACAGTTTGAATTTTGGCGTTTCACTCTGTTTTCTCCTATATTGATAGATATATGTGGAACTCTAAATCAAACACGGTTTGTGCTAGCTTCTTGAAACTTGACACGATAATGTAGTTTCACGTTCTATCTCTAGGTTTTGTTTCCTGTTGATGTAGCCCTAAGCAGTGACTGGGGAGATACACTGACCTTGAAGGGGGTTGCCAAGCTTCCCAAAATTACGAATCTCCAGAAATCTCAGCAACTATTTTTTCACCCAAACTGGATGATACTTTCAGGTAATGATCAGTACACTAAGCCCACTTGGTTCCCCAAATTTCGGTCTTCCATGTTGAAGCGTTCGTTTCCAGTAACAGTTTGAATTTTGGCGTTTCACTCTGTTTTCTCCTATATTGATAGATGTATGTGGAACTCTAAATCAAACACGGTTTGTGCTAGCTTCTTCAAACTTGACACGATTATGTAGTTTCAAGTTCTGTCTCTAGGTTTCGTTTCCTCTTGATGTAGCCCTAAGCAGTGACTGGCGAGATACACTGTCCTTGAAAGGGGTTGCCAAGCTACCCCAAATTACGAATCTCCAGAAATCTCAGCAACTATTTTTTCACCCAAACTGGATGATACTTTCAGGTAATGGTCAGTACACTAAGCCCACTTGGTTCCCCAAATTTCGTTCTTCTATGTTGAAGCGTTCGTTTCCAGTAACAGTTTGAATTTTGGCGTTTCACTCTGTTTTCTCCTATATTGATAGATGTATGTGGAACTCTAAATCAAACACGGTTTGTGCTAGCTTCTTGAAACTTGACACGATTATGTAGTTTCAAGTTCTGTCTCTAGGTTTTGTTTCCTCTTGATGTAGCCCTAAGCAGTGACTGGCGAGATACACTGTCCTTGAAAGGGGTTGCCAAGCTACCCAAAATTACGAGTCTCCAGAAATCTCAGCAACTATTTTTTCACCCAAACTGGATGATACTTTCAGGTAATGATCAGTACACTAAGCCCACTTGGTTCCCCAAATTTCGTTCTTCTATGTTGAAGCGTTCGTTTCCAGTAACAGTTTGAATTTTGGTGTTTCACTCTCTTTTCTCCTATATTGATAGATGTATGTGGAACTCTAAATCAAAGACGGTTTGTGCTAGCTTCTTGAAACTTGACACGATAATGTAGTTTCAAGTTCTATCTCTAGGTTTTGTTTCCTCTTGA
This sequence comes from Spermophilus citellus, assembly GCF_964194105.1. Lineage (NCBI taxonomy): Eukaryota > Metazoa > Chordata > Mammalia > Rodentia > Sciuridae > Spermophilus > Spermophilus citellus. The sequence continues at coordinate 636,486 of NW_027672837.1, read as the reverse complement.
TGTAGCCCTAAGCAGTGACTGGCGAGATACACTGTCCTTGAAAGGGGTTGCCAAGCTTCCCAAAATTACGAATCTCCAGAAATCTCAGCAACTATTTTTTCACCCAAACTGGATGATACTTTCAGGTAATGATCAGTACACTAAGCCCACTTGGTTCCCCGAATTTCGTTCTTCTATGTTGAAGCGTTCGTTTCCAGTAACAGTTTGAATTTTGGCGTTTCACTCTGTTTTCTCCTATATTGATAGATGTATGTGGAACTCTAAATCAAACACGGTTTGTGCTAGCTTCTTGAAACTTGACACGATAATGTAGTTTCAAGTTCTATCTCTAGGTTTTGTTTCCTCTTGATGTAGCCCTAAGCAGTGACTGGCGAGATACACTGTCCTTGAAAGGGGTTGCCAAGCTTCCCAAAATTACGAATCTCCAGAAATCTCAGCAACTATTTTTTCACCCAAACTGGATGATACTTTCAGGTAATGATCAGTACACTAAGCCCACTTGGTTCCCCAAATTTCATTCTTCTATGTTGAAGCGTTCGTTTCCAGTAACAGTTTGAATTTTGGCGTTTCACTCTGTTTTCTCCTATATTGATAGATGTATGTGGAACTCTAAATCAAACACGGTTTGTGCTAGCTTCTTGAAACTTGACACGATAATGTAGTTTCAAGTTCTATCTCTAGGTTTTGTTTCCTCTTGATGTAGCCCTAAGCAGTGACTGGCGAGATACACTGTCCTTGAAAGGGGTTGCCAAGCTTCCCAAAATTACGAATCTCCAGAAATCTCAGCAACTATTTTTTCACCCAAACTGGATGATACTTTCAGGTAATGATCAGTACACTAAGCCCACTTGGTTCCCCAAATTTCGTTCTTCTATGTTGAAGCGTTCGTTTCCAGTAACAGTTTGAATTTTGGCGTTTCACTCTGTTTTCTCCTATATTGATAGATGTATGTGGAACTCTAAATCAAACACGGTTTGTGCTAGCTTCTTGAAACTTGACACGATAATGTAGTTTCACGTTCTATCTCTAGGTTTTGTTTCCTGTTGATGTAGCCCTAAGCAGTGACTGGGGAGATACACTGTCCTTGAAGGGGGTTGCCAAGCTTCCCAAAATTACGAATCTCCAGAAATCTCAGCAACTATTTTTTCCACCCAAACTGGATGATACTTTCAGGTAATGATCAGTACACTAAGCCCACTTGGTTCCCCAAATTTCGGTCTTCCATGTTGAAGCGTTCGTTTCCAGTAACAGTTTGAATTTTGGCGTTTCACTCTGTTTTGTCCTATATTGATAGATGTATGTGGAACTCTAAATCAAACACGGTTTGTGCTAGCTTCTTCAAACTTGACACGATTATGTAGTTTCAAGTTCTGTCTCTAGGTTTCGTTTCCTCTTGATGTAGCCCTAAGCAGTGACTGGCGAGATACACTGTCCTTGAAAGGGGTTGCCAAGCTACCCCAAATTACGAATCTCCAGAAATCTCAGCAACTATTTTTTCACCCAAACTGGATGATACTTTCAGGTAATGATCAGTACACTAAGCCCACTTGGTTCCCCAAATTTCGTTCTTCTATGTTGAAGCGTTCGTTTCCAGTAACAGTTTGAATTTTGGCGTTTCACTCTGTTTTCTCCTATATTGATAGATGTATGTGGAACTCTAATTCAAACACGGTTTGTGCTAGCTTCTTGAAACTTGACACGATTATGTAGTTTCAAGTTCTGTCTCTAGGTTTTGTTTCCTCTTGATGTAGCCCTAAGCAGTGACTGGCGAGATACACTGTCCTTGAAAGGGGTTGCCAAGCTACCCAAAATTACGAATCTCCAGAAATCTCAGCAACTATTTTTTCACCCAAACTGGATGATACTTTCAGGTAATGATCAGTACACTAAGCCCACTTGGTTCCCCAAATTTCGTTCTTCTATGTTGAAGCGTTCGTTTCCAGTAACAGTTTGAATTTTGGCGTTTCACTCTGTTTTCTCCTATATTGATAGATGTATGTGGAACTCTAAATCAAACACGGTTTGTGCTAGCTTCTTGAAACTTGACACGATAATGTAGTTTCAAGTTATATCTCTAGGTTTTGTTTAATCTTGATGTAGCCCTAAGCAGTGACTGGCGAGATACACTGTCCTTGAAAGGTGTTGCCAAGCTTCCCAAAATTACGAATCTCCAGAAATCTCAGCAACTATTTTTTCACCCAAACTGGATGATACTTTCAGGTAATGATCAGTACACTAAGCCCACTTGGTTCCCCAAATTTCGTTCTTTTATGTTGAAGCGTTCGTTTCCAGTAACAGCTTGAATTTTGGCGTTTCACTCTGTTTTCTCCTATATTGATAGATGTATGTGGAACTCTAAATCAAACACGGTTTGTGCTAGCTTCTTCAAACTTGACACGATTATGTAGTTTCAAGTTCTATCTCTAGGTTTTGTTTCCTCTTGATGTAGCCCTAAGTAGTGACTGGCGAGATACACTGTCCTTGAAAGGGGTTGCCAAGCTTCCCAAAATTACGAATCTCCAGAAATCTCAGCAACTATTTTTTCACCCAAACTGGATGATACTTTCAGGTAATGATCAGTACACTAAGCCCACTTGGTTCCCCAAATTTCGTTCTTCTATGTTGAAGCGTTCCTTTCCAGTAACAGTTTGAATTTTGGCGTTTCACTCTGTTTTCTCCTATATTGATAGACGTATGTGGAACTCTAAATCAAACACGGTTTGTGCTAGTTTCTTGAAACTTGACACGATAATGTAGTTTCAAGTTCTGTCTCTAGGTTTTGTTTCCTCTTGATGTAGCCCTAAGCAGTGACTGGCGAGATACACTGTCCTTGAAAGGGGTTGCCAAGCTACCCAAAATTACGAGTCTCCAGAAATCTCAGCAACTATTTTTTCACCCAAACTGGATGATACTTTCAGGTAATGATCAGTACACTAAGCCCACTTGGTTCCCCAAATTTCGTTCTTCTATGTTGAAGCGTTCGTTTCCAGTAACAGTTTGAATTTTGGTGTTTCACTCTCTTTTCTCCTATATTTATAGATGTATGTGGAACTCTAAATCAAAGACGGTTTGTGCTAGCTTCTTGAAACTTGACACGATAATGTAGTTTCAAGTTCTATCTCTAGGTTTTGTTTCCTCTTGATGTAGCCCTAAGCAGTGACTGGCGAGATACACTGTCCTTGAAAGGGGTTGCCAAGCTTCCCAAAATTACGAATCTCCAGAAATCTCAGCAACTATTTTTTCACCCAAACTGGATGATACTTTCAGGTAATGATCAGTACACTAAGCCCACTTGGTTCCCCAAATTTCGTTCTTCTATGTTGAAGCGTTCGTTTCCAGTAACAGTTTGAATTTTGGCGTTTCACTCTGTTTTCTCCTATATTGATAGATGTATGTGGAACTCTAAATCAAACACGGTTTGTGCTAGCTTCTTGAAACTTGACACAATAATGTAGTTTCAAGTTCTATCTCTAGGTTTTGTTTCCTCTTGATGTAGCCCTAAGCAGTGACTGGCGAGATACACTGTCCTTGAAAGGGGTTGCCAAGCTTCCCAAAATTACGAATCTCCAGAAATCTCAGCAACTATTTTTTCACCCAAACTGGATGATACTTTCAGGTAATGATCAGTACACTAAGCCCACTTGGTTCCCCAAATTTCATTCTTCTATGTTGAAGCATTCGTTTCCAGTAACAGTTTGAATTTTGGCGTTTCACTCTGTTTTCTCCTATATTGATAGATGTATGTGGAACTCTAAATCAAACACGGTTTGTGCTAGCTTCTTGAAACTTGACACGATAATGTAGTTTCAAGTTCTATCTCTAGGTTTTGTTTCCTCTTGATGTAGCCCTAAGCAGTGACTGGCGAGATACACTGTCCTTGAAAGGGGTTGCCAAGCTTCCCAAAATTACGAATCTCCAGAAATCTCAGCAACTATTTTTTCACCCAAACTGGATGATACTTTCAGGTAATGATCAGTACACTAAGCCCACTTGGTTCCCCAAATTTCGTTCTTCTATGTTGAAGCGTTCGTTTCCAGTAACAGTTTGAATTTTGGCGTTTCACTCTGTTTTCTCCTATATTGATAGATGTATGTGGAACACTAAATCAAACACGGTTTGTGCTAGCTTCTTGAAACTTGACACGATAATGTAGTTTCACGTTCTATCTCTAGGTTTTGTTTCCTGTTGATGTAGCCCTAAGCAGTGACTGGGGAGATACACTGTCCTTGAAGGGGGTTGCCAAGCTTCCCAAAATTACGAATCTCCAGAAATCTCAGCAACTATTTTTTCCACCCAAACTGGATGATACTTTCAGGTAATGATCAGTACACTAAGCCCACTTGGTTCCCCAAATTTCGGTCTTCCATGTTGAAGCGTTCGTTTCCAGTAACAGTTTGAATTTTGGCGTTTCACTCTGTTTTCTCCTATATTGATAGATGTATGTGGAACTCTAAATCAAACACGGTTTGTGCTAGCTTCTTCAAACTTGACACGATTATGTAGTTTCAAGTTCTGTCTCTAGGTTTCGTTTCCTCTTGATGTAGCCCTAAGCAGTGACTGGCGAGATACACTGTCCTTGAAAGGGGTTGCCAAGCTACCCCAAATTACGAATCTCCAGAAATCTCAGCAACTATTTTTTCACCCAAACTGGATGATACTTTCAGGTACTGATCAGTACACTAAGCCCACTTGGTTCCCCAAATTTCGTTCTTCTATGTTGAAGCGTTCGTTTCCAGTAACAGTTTGAATTTTGGCGTTTCACTCTGTTTTCTCCTATATTGATAGATGTATGTGGAACTCTAAATCAAACACGGTTTGTGCTAGCTTCTTGAAACTTGACACGATTATGTAGTTTCAAGTTCTGTCTCTAGGTTTTGTTTCCTCTTGATGTAGCCCTAAGCAGTGACTGGCGAGATACACTGTCCTTGAAAGGGGTTGCCAAGCTTCCCAAAATTACGAATCTCCAGAAATCTCAGCAACTATTTTTTCACCCAAACTGGATGATACTTTCAGGTAATGATCAGTACACTAAGCCCACTTGGTTCCCCAAATTTCGTTCTTCTATGTTGAAGCGTTCGTTTCCAGTAACAGTTTGAATTTTGGCGTTTCACTCTGTTTTCTCCTATATTGATAGATGTATGTGGAACTCTAAATCAAACACGGTTTGTGCTAGCTTCTTGAAACTTGACACGATAATGTAGTTTCAAGTTCTATCTCTAGGTTTTGTTTAATCTTGATGTAGCCCTAAGCAGTGACTGGCGAGATACACTGTCCTTGAAAGGGGTTGCCAAGCTTCCCAAAATTACGAATCTCCAGAAATCTCAGCAACTATTTTTTCACCCAAACTGGATGATACTTTCAGGTAATGATCAGTACACTAAGCCCACTTGGTTCCCCAAATTTCGTTCTTCTATGTTGAAGCGTTCGTTTCCAGTAACAGCTTGAATTTTGGCGTTTCACTCTGTTTTCTCCTATATTGATAGATGTATGTGGAACTCTAAATCAAACACGGTTTGTGCTAGCTTCTTCAAACTTGACACGATTATGTAGTTTCAAGTTCTATCTCTAGGTTTTGTTTCCTCTTGATGTAGCCCTAAGTAGTGACTGGCGAGATACACTGTTCTTGAAAGGGGTTGCCAAGCTTCCCAAAATTACGAATCTCCAGAAATCTCAGCAACTATTTTTTCACCCAAACTGGATGATACTTTCAGGTAATGATCAGTACACTAAGCCCACTTGGTTCCCCAAATTTCGTTCTTCTATGTTGAAGCGTTCCTTTCCAGTAACAGTTTGAATTTTGGCGTTTCACTCTGTTTTCTCCTATATTGATAGACGTATGTGGAACTCTAAATCAAACACGGTTTGTGCTAGTTTCTTGAAACTTGACACGATTATGTAGTTTCAAGTTCTGTCTCTAGGTTTTGTTTCCTCTTGATGTAGCCCTAAGCAGTGACTGGCGAGATACACTGTCCTTGAAAGGGGTTGCCAAGCTACCCAAAATTACGAGTCTCCAGAAATCTCAGCAACTATTTTTTCACCCAAACTGGATGATACTTTCAGGTAATGATCAGTACACTAAGCCCACTTGGTTCCCCAAATTTCGTTCTTCTATGTTGAAGCGTTCGTTTCCAGTAACAGTTTGAATTTTGGTGTTTCACTCTCTTTTCTCCTATATTTATAGATGTATGTGGAACTCTAAATCAAAGACGGTTTGTGCTAGCTTCTTGAAACTTGACACGATAATGTAGTTTCAAGTTCTATCTCTAGGTTTTGTTTCCTCTTGATGTATCCCTAAGCAGTGACTGGCGAGATACACTGTCCTTGAAAGGGGTTGCCAAGCTTCCCAAAATTACGAATCTCCAGAAATCTCAGCAACTATTTTTTCACCCAAACTGGATGATACTTTCAGGTAATGATCAGTACACTAAGCCCACTTGGTTCCCCAAATTTCGTTCTTCTATGTTGAAGCGTTCGTTTCCAGTAACAGTTTGAATTTTGGCGTTTCACTCTGTTTTCTCCTATATTGATAGATGTATGTGGAACTCTAAATCAAACACGGTTTGTGCTAGCTTCTTGAAACTTGACACGATAATGTAGTTTCAAGTTCTATCTCTAGGTTTTGTTTCCTCTTGATGTAGCCCTAAGCAGTGACTGGCGAGATACACTGTCCTTGAAAGGGGTTGCCAAGCTTCCCAAAATTACGAATCTCCAGAAATCTCAGCAACTATTTTTTCACCCAAACTGGATGATACTTTCAGGTAATGATCAGTACACTAAGCCCACTTGGTTCCCCAAATTTCATTCTTCTATGTTGAAGCATTCGTTTCCAGTAACAGTTTGAATTTTGGCGTTTCACTCTGTTTTCTCCTATATTGATAGATGTATGTGGAACTCTAAATCAAACACGGTTTGTGCTAGCTTCTTGAAACTTGACACGATAATGTAGTTTCAAGTTCTATCTCTAGGTTTTGTTTCCTCTTGATGTAGCCCTAAGCAGTGACTGGCGAGATACACTGTCCTTGAAAGGGGTTGCCAAGCTTCCCAAAATTACGAATCTCCAGAAATCTCAGCAACTATTTTTTCACCCAAACTGGATGATACTTTCAGGTAATGATCAGTACACTAAGCCCACTTGGTTCCCCAAATTTCGTTCTTCTATGTTGAAGCGTTCGTTTCCAGTAACAGTTTGAATTTTGGCGTTTCACTCTGTTTTCTCCTATATTGATAGATGTATGTGGAACTCTAAATCAAACACGGTTTGTGCTAGCTTCTTGAAACTTGACACGATAATGTAGTTTCACGTTCTATCTCTAGGTTTTGTTTCCTGTTGATGTAGCCCTAAGCAGTGACTGGGGAGATACACTGTCCTTGAAGGGGGTTGCCAAGCTTCCCAAAATTACGAATCTCCAGAAATCTCAGCAACTATTTTTTCCACCCAAACTGGATGATACTTTCAGGTAATGATCAGTACACTAAGCCCACTTGGTTCCCCAAATTTCGGTCTTCCATGTTGAAGCGTTCGTTTCCAGTAACAGTTTGAATTTTGGCGTTTCACTCTCTTTTCTCCTATATTGATAGATGTATGTGGAACTCTAAATCAAACACGGTTTGTGCTAGCTTCTTCAAACTTGACACGATTATGTAGTTTCAAGTTCTGTCTCTAGGTTTCGTTTCCTCTTGATGTAGCCCTAAGCAGTGACTGGCGAGATACACTGTCCTTGAAAGGGGTTGCCAAGCTACCCCAAATTACGAATCTCCAGAAATCTCAGCAACTATTATTTCACCCAAACTGGATGATACTTTCAGGTACTGATCAGTACACTAAGCCCACTTGGTTCCCCAAATTTCGTTCTTCTATGTTGAAGCGTTCGTTTCCAGTAACAGTTTGAATTTTGGCGTTTCACTCTGTTTTCTCCTATATTGATAGATGTATGTGGAACTCTAAATCAAACACGGTTTGTGCTAGCTTCTTGAAACTTGACACGATTATGTAGTTTCAAGTTCTGTCTCTAGGTTTTGTTTCCTCTTGATGTAGCCCTAAGCAGTGACTGGCGAGATACACTGTCCTTGAAAGGGGTTGCCAAGCTACCCAAAATTACGAATCTCCAGAAATCTCAGCAACTATTTTTTCACCCAAACTGGATGATACTTTCAGGTAATGATCAGTACACTAAGCCCACTTGGTTCCCCAAATTTCGTTCTTCTATGTTGAAGCGTTCGTTTCCAGTAACAGTTTGAATTTTGGCGTTTCACTCTCTTTTCTCCTATATTGATAGATGTATGTGGAACTCTAAATCAAACACGGTTTGTGCTAGCTTCTTCAAACTTGACACGATAATGTAGTTTCAAGTTCTATCTCTAGGTTTTGTTTCCTCTTGATGTAGCCCTAAGCAGTGACTGGCGAGATACACTGTCCTTGAAAGGGGTGGCCAAGCTTCCCAAAATTACGAATCTCCAGAAATCTCAGCAACTATTTTTTCACCCAAACTGGATGATACTTTCAGGTACTGATCAGTACACTAAGCCCACTTGGTTCCCCAAATTTCGTTCTTCTATGTTGAAGCGTTCGTTTCCAGTAACAGTTTGAATTTTGGCGTTTCACTCTGTTTTCTCCTATATTGATAGATGTATGTGGAACTCTAAATCAAACACGGTTTGTGCTAGCTTCTTGAAACTTGACACGATTATGTAGTTTCAAGTTCTGTCTCTAGGTTTTGTTTCCTCTTGATGTAGCCCTAAGCAGTGACTGGCGAGATACACTGTCCTTGAAAGGGGTTGCCAAGCTACCCAAAATTACGAGTCTCCAGAAATCTCAGCAACTATTTTTTCACCCAAACTGGATGATACTTTCAGGTAATGATCAGTACACTAAGCCCACTTGGTTCCCCAAATTTCGTTCTTCTATGTTGAAGCGTTCGTTTCCAGTAACAGTTTGAATTTTGGCGTTTCACTCTCTTTTCTCCTATATTGATAGATGTATGTGGAACTCTAAATCAAAGACGGTTTGTGCTAGCTTCTTGAAACTTGAAACGATAATGTAGTTTCAAGTTCTATCTCTAGGTTTTGTTTCCTCTTGATGTAGCCCTAAGCAGTGACTGGCGAGATACACTGTCCTTGAAAGGGGTTGCCAAGCTTCCCAAAATTACGAATCTCCAGAAATCTCAGCAACTATTTTTTCACCCAAACTGGATGATACTTTCAGGTAATGATCAGTACACTAAGCCCACTTGGTTCCCCGAATTTCGTTCTTCTATGTTGAAGCGTTCGTTTCCAGTAACAGTTTGAATTTTGGCGTTTCACTCTGTTTTCTCCTATATTGATAGATGTATGTGGAACTCTAAATCAAACACGGTTTGTGCTAGCTTCTTGAAACTTGACACGATAATGTAGTTTCAAGTTCTATCTCTAGGTTTTGTTTCCTCTTGATGTAGCCCTAAGCAGTGACTGGCGAGATACACTGTCCTTGAAAGGGGTTGCCAAGCTTCCCAAAATTACGAATCTCCAGAAATCTCAGCAACTATTTTTTCACCCAAACTGGATGATACTTTCAGGTAATGATCAGTACACTAAGCCCACTTGGTTCCCCAAATTTCGTTCTTCTATGTTGAAGCGTTCGTTTCCAGTAACAGTTTGAATTTTGGCGTTTCACTCTGTTTTCTCCTATATTGATAGATGTATGTGGAACTCTAAATCAAACACGGTTTGTGCTAGCTTCTTGAAACTTGACACGATAATGTAGTTTCACGTTCTATCTCTAGGTTTTGTTTCCTGTTGATGTAGCCCTAAGCAGTGACTGGGGAGATACACTGTCCTTGAAGGGGGTTGCCAAGCTTCCCAAAATTACGAATCTCCAGAAATCTCAGCAACTATTTTTTCCACCCAAACTGGATGATACTTTCAGGTAATGATCAGTACACTAAGCCCACTTGGTTCCCCAAATTTCGGTCTTCCATGTTGAAGCGTTCGTTTCCAGTAACAGTTTGAATTTTGGCGTTTCACTCTGTTTTGTCCTATATTGATAGATGTATGTGGAACTCTAAATCAAACACGGTTTGTGCTAGCTTCTTCAAACTTGACACGATTATGTAGTTTCAAGTTCTGTCTCTAGGTTTCGTTTCCTCTTGATGTAGCCCTAAGCAGTGACTGGCGAGATACACTGTCCTTGAAAGGGGTTGCCAAGCTACCCCAAATTACGAATCTCCAGAAATCTCAGCAACTATTTTTTCACCCAAACTGGATGATACTTTCAGGTAATGATCAGTACACTAAGCCCACTTGGTTCCCCAAATTTCGTTCTTCTATGTTGAAGCGTTCGTTTCCAGTAACAGTTTGAATTTTGGCGTTTCACTCTGTTTTCTCCTATATTGATAGATGTATGTGGAACTCTAATTCAAACACGGTTTGTGCTAGCTTCTTGAAACTTGACACGATTATGTAGTTTCAAGTTCTGTCTCTAGGTTTTGTTTCCTCTTGATGTAGCCCTAAGCAGTGACTGGCGAGATACACTGTCCTTGAAAGGGGTTGCCAAGCTACCCAAAATTACGAATCTCCAGAAATCTCAGCAACTATTTTTTCACCCAAACTGGATGATACTTTCAGGTAATGATCAGTACACTAAGCCCACTTGGTTCCCCAAATTTCGTTCTTCTATGTTGAAGCGTTCGTTTCCAGTAACAGTTTGAATTTTGGCGTTTCACTCTGTTTTCTCCTATATTGATAGATGTATGTGGAACTCTAAATCAAACACGGTTTGTGCTAGCTTCTTGAAACTTGACACGATAATGTAGTTTCAAGTTCTATCTCTAGGTTTTGTTTAATCTTGATGTAGCCCTAAGCAGTGACTGGCGAGATACACTGTCCTTGAAAGGGGTTGCCAAGCTTCCCAAAATTACGAATCTCCAGAAATCTCAGCAACTATTTTTTCACCCAAACTGGATGATACTTTCAGGTAATGATCAGTACACTAAGCCCACTTGGTTCCCCAAATTTCGTTCTTCTATGTTGAAGCGTTCGTTTCCAGTAACAGCTTGAATTTTGGCGTTTCACTCTGTTTTCTCCTATATTGATAGATGTATGTGGAACTCTAAATCAAACACGGTTTGTGCTAGCTTCTTCAAACTTGACACGATTATGTAGTTTCAAGTTCTATCTCTAGGTTTTGTTTCCTCTTGATGTAGCCCTAAGTAGTGACTGGCGAGATACACTGTCCTTGAAAGGGGTTGCCAAGCTTCCCAAAATTACGAATCTCCAGAAATCTCAGCAACTATTTTTTCACCCAAACTGGATGATACTTTCAGGTAATGATCAGTACACTAAGCCCACTTGGTTCCCCAAATTTCGTTCTTCTATGTTGAAGCATTCCTTTCCAGTAACAGTTTGAATTTTGGCGTTTCACTCTGTTTTCTCCTATATTGATAGACGTATGTGGAACTCTAAATCAAACACGGTTTGTGCTAGTTTCTTGAAACTTGACACGATAATGTAGTTTCAAGTTCTGTCTCTAGGTTTTGTTTCCTCTTGATGTAGCCCTAAGCAGTGACTGGCGAGATACACTGTCCTTGAAAGGGGTTGCCAAGCTACCCAAAATTACGAGTCTCCAGAAATCTCAGCAACTATTTTTTCACCCAAACTGGATGATACTTTCAGGTAATGATCAGTACACTAAGCCCACTTGGTTCCCCAAATTTCGTTCTTCTATGTTGAAGCGTTCGTTTCCAGTAACAGTTTGAATTTTGGTGTTTCACTCTCTTTTCTCCTATATTTATAGATGTATGTGGAACTCTAAATCAAAGACGGTTTGTGCTAGCTTCTTGAAACTTGACACGATAATGTAGTTTCAAGTTCTATCTCTAGGTTTTGTTTCCTCTTGATGTAGCCCTAAGCAGTGACTGGCGAGATACACTGTCCTTGAAAGGGGTTGCCAAGCTTCCCAAAATTACGAATCTCCAGAAATCTCAGCAACTATTTTTTCACCCAAACTGGATGATACTTTCAGGTAATGATCAGTACACTAAGCCCACTTGGTTCCCCAAATTTCGTTCTTCTATGTTGAAGCGTTCGTTTCCAGTAACAGTTTGAATTTTGGCGTTTCACTCTGTTTTCTCCTATATTGATAGATGTATGTGGAACTCTAAATCAAACACGGTTTGTGCTAGCTTCTTGAAACTTGACACGATAATATAGTTTCAAGTTCTATCTCTAGGTTTTGTTTCCTCTTGATGTAGCCCTAAGCAGTGACTGGCGAGATACACTGTCCTTGAAAGGGGTTGCCAAGCTTCCCAAAATTACGAATCTCCAGAAATCTCAGCAACTATTTTTTCACCCAAACTGGATGATACTTTCAGGTAATGATCAGTACACTAAGCCCACTTGGTTCCCCAAATTTCATTCTTCTATGTTGAAGCATTCGTTTCCAGTAACAGTTTGAATTTTGGCGTTTCACTCTGTTTTCTCCTATATTGATAGATGTATGTGGAACTCTAAATCAAACACGGTTTGTGCTAGCTTCTTGAAACTTGACACGATAATGTAGTTTCAAGTTCTATCTCTAGGTTTTGTTTCCTCTTGATGTAGCCCTAAGCAGTGACTGGCGAGATACACTGTCCTTGAAAGGGGTTGCCAAGCTTCCCAAAATTACGAATCTCCAGAAATCTCAGCAACTATTTTTTCACCCAAACTGGATGATACTTTCAGGTAATGATCAGTACACTAAGCCCACTTGGTTCCCCAAATTTCGTTCTTCTATGTTGAAGCGTTCGTTTCCAGTAAAAGTTTGAATTTTGGCGTTTCACTCTGTTTTCTCCTATATTGATAGATGTATGTGGAACTCTAAATCAAACACGGTTTGTGCTAGCTTCTTGAAACTTGACACGATAATGTAGTTTCACGTTCTATCTCTAGGTTTTGTTTCCTGTTGATGTAGCCCTAAGCAGTGACTGGGGAGATACACTGTCCTTGAAGGGGGTTGCCAAGCTTCCCAAAATTACGAATCTCCAGAAATCTCAGCAACTATTTTTTCCACCCAAACTGGATGATACTTTCAGGTAATGATCAGTACACTAAGCCCACTTGGTTCCCCAAATTTCGGTCTTCCATGTTGAAGCGTTCGTTTCCAGTAACAGTTTGAATTTTGGCGTTTCACTCTGTTTTCTCCTATATTGATAGATGTATGTGGAACTCTAAATCAAACACGGTTTGTGCTAGCTCCTTCAAACTTGACACGATTATGTAGTTTCAAGTTCTGTCTCTAGGTTTCGTTTCCTCTTGATGTAGCGCTAAGCAGTGACTGGCGAGATACACTGTCCTTGAAAGGGGTTGCCAAGCTACCCCAAATTACGAATCTCCAGAAATCTCAGCAACTATTTTTTCACCCAAACTGGATGATACTTTCAGGTACTGATCAGTACACTAAGCCCACTTGGTTCCCCAAATTTCGTTCTTCTATGTTGAAGCGTTCGTTTCCAGTAACAGTTTGAATTTTGGCGTTTCACTCTGTTTTCTCCTATATTGATAGATGTATGTGGAACTCTAAATCAAACACGGTTTGTGCTAGCTTCTTGAAACTTGACACGATTATGTAGTTTCAAGTTCTGTCTCTAGGTTTTGTTTCCTCTTGATGTAGCCCTAAGCAGTGACTGGCGAGATACACTGTCCTTGAAAGGGGTTGCCAAGCTTCCCAAAATTACGAATCTCCAGAAATCTCAGCAACTATTTTTTCACCCAAACTGGATGATACTCTCAGGTAATGATCAGTACACTAAGCCCACTTGGTTCCCCAAATTTCGTTCTTCTATGTTGAAGCGTTCGTTTCCAGTAACAGTTTGAATTTTGGCGTTTCACTCTCTTTTCTCCTATATTGATAGATGTATGTGGAACTCTAAATCAAACACGGTTTGTGCTAGCTTCTTCAAACTTGACACGATAATGTAGTTTCAAGTTCTATCTCTAGGTTTTGTTTCCTCTTGATGTAGCCCTAAGCAGTGACTGGCGAGATACACTGTCCTTGAAAGGGGTGGCCAAGCTTCCCAAAATTACGAATCTCCAGAAATCTCAGCAACTATTTTTTCACCCAAACTGGATGATACTTTCAGGTACTGATCAGTACACTAAGCCCACTTGGTTCCCCAAATTTCGTTCTTCTATGTTGAAGCGTTCGTTTCCAGTAACAGTTTGAATTTTGGCGTTTCACTCTGTTTTCTCCTATATTGATAGATGTATGTGGAACTCTAAATCAAACACGGTTTGTGCTAGCTTCTTGAAACTTGACACGATTATGTAGTTTCAAGTTCTGTCTCTAGGTTTTGTTTCCTCTTGATGTAGCCCTAAGCAGTGACTGGCGAGATACACTGTCCTTGAAAGGGGTTGCCAAGCTACCCAAAATTACGAATCTCCAGAAATCTCAGCAACTATTTTTTCACCCAAACTGGATGATACTTTCAGGTAATGATCAGTACACTAAGCCCACTTGGTTCCCAAATTTCGTTCTTCTATGTTGAAGCGTTCGTTTCCAGTAACAGTTTGAATTTTGGCGTTTCACTCTCTTTTCTCCTATATTGATAGATGTATGTGGAACTCTAAATCAAACACGGTTTGTGCTAGCTTCTTCAAAATTGACACGATAATGTAGTTTCAAGTTCTATCTCTAGGTTTTGTTTCCTCTTGATGTAGCCCTAAGCAGTGACTGGCGAGATACACTGTCCTTGAAAGGGGTGGCCAAGCTTCCCAAAATTACGAATCTCCAGAAATCTCAGCAACTATTTTTTCACCCAAACTGGATGATACTTTCAGGTACTGATCAGTACACTAAGCCCACTTGGTTCCCCAAATTTCGTTCTTCTATGTTGAAGCGTTCATTTCCAGTAACAGCTTGAATTTTGGCGTTTCACTCCGTTTTCTCCTATATTGATAGATGTATGTGGAACTCTAAATCAAACACGGTTTGTGCTAGCTTCTTCAAACTTGACACGATTATGTAGTTTCAAGTTCTGTCTCTAGGTTTTGTTTCCTCTTGATGTAGCCCTAAGTAGTGACTGGCGAGATACACTGTCCTTGAAAGGGGTTGCCAAGCTTCCCAAAATTACGAATCTCCAGAAATCTCAGCAACTATTTTTTCACCCAAACTGGATGATACTTTCAGGTAATGATCAGTACACTAAGCCCACTTGGTTCCCCAAATTTCGTTCTTCTATGTTGAAGCGTTCCTTTCCAGTAACAGTTTGAATTTTGGCGTTTCACTCTGTTTTCTCCTATATTGATAGACGTATGTGGAACTCTAAATCAAACACGGTTTGTGCTAGCTTCTTGAAACTTGACACGATAATGTAGTTTCAAGTTCTGTCTCTAGGTTTTGTTTCCTCTTGATGTAGCCCTAAGCAGTGACTGGCGAGATACACTGTCCTTGAAAGGGGTTGCCAAGCTACCCAAAATTACGAGTCTCCAGAAATCTCAGCAACTATTTTTTCACCCAAACTGGATGATACTTTCAGGTAATGATCAGTACACTAAGCCCACTTGGTTCCCCAAATTTCGTTCTTCTATGTTGAAGCGTTCGTTTCCAGTAACAGTTTGAATTTTGGTGTTTCACTCTCTTTTCTCCTATATTTATAGATGTATGTGGAACTCTAAATCAAAGACGGTTTGTGTTAGCTTTTTGAAACTTGACACGATAATGTAGTTTCAAGTTCTATCTCTAGGTTTTGTTTCCTCTTGATGTAGCCCTAAGCAGTGACTGGCGAGATACACTGTCCTTGAAAGGGGTTGCCAAGCTTCCCAAAATTACGAATCTCCAGAAATCTCAGCAACTATTTTTTCACCCAAACTGGATGATACTCTCAGGTAATGATCAGTACACTAAGCCCACTTGGTTCCCCAAATTTCGTTCTTCTATGTTGAAGCGTTCGTTTCCAGTAACAGTTTGAATTTTGGCGTTTCACTCTGTTTTCTCCTATATTGATAGATGTATGTGGAACTCTAAATCAAACACGGTTTGTGCTAGCTTCTTGAAACTTGACACGATAATGTAGTTTCAAGTTCTATCTCTAGGTTTTGTTTCCTCTTGATGTAGCCCTAAGCAGTGACTGGCGAGATACACTGTCCTTGAAAGGGGTTGCCAAGCTTCCCAAAATTACGAATCTCCAGAAATCTCAGCAACTATTTTTTCACCCAAACTGGATGATACTTTCAGGTAATGATCAGTACACTAAGCCCACTTGGTTCCCCAAATTTCATTCTTCTATGTTGAAGCATTCGTTTCCAGTAACAGTTTGAATTTTGGCGTTTCACTCTGTTTTCTCCTATATTGATAGATGTATGTGGAACTCTAAATCAAACACGGTTTGTGCTAGCTTCTTGAAACTTGACACGATAATGTAGTTTCAAGTTCTATCTCTAGGTTTTGTTTCCTCTTGATGTAGCCCTAAGCAGTGACTGGCGAGATACACTGTCCTTGAAAGGGGTTGCCAAGCTTCCCAAAATTACGAATCTCCAGAAATCTCAGCAACTATTTTTTCACCCAAACTGGATGATACTTTCAGGTAATGATCAGTACACTAAGCCCACTTGGTTCCACAAATTTCGTTCTTCTATGTTTAAGCGTTCGTTTCCAGTAACAGTTTGAATTTTGGCGTTTCACTCTGTTTTCTCCTATATTGATAGATGTATGTGGAACTCTAAATCAAACACGGTTTGTGCTAGCTTCTTGAAACTTGACACGATAATATAGTTTCTCGTTCTATCTCTAGGTTTTGTTTCCTGTTGATGTAGCCCTAAGCAGTGACTGGGGAGATACACTGTCCTTGAAGGGGGTTGCCAAGCTTCCCAAAATTACGAATCTCCAGAAATCTCAGCAACTATTTTTTCCACCCAAACTGGATGATACTTTCAGGTAATGATCAGTACACTAAGCCCACTTGGTTCCCCAAATTTCGGTCTTCCATGTTGAAGCGTTCGTTTCCAGTAACAGTTTGAATTTTGGCGTTTCACTCTGTTTTCTCCTATATTGATAGATGTATGTGGAACTCTAAATCAAACACGGTTTGTGCTAGCTTCTTCAAACTTGACACGATTATGTAGTTTCAAGTTCTGTCTCTAGGTTTCGTTTCCTCTTGATGTAGCCCTAAGCAGTGACTGGCGAGATACACTGTCCTTGAAAGGGGTTGCCAAGCTACCCCAAATTACGAATCTCCAGAAATCTCAGCAACTATTTTTTCACCCAAACTGGATGATACTTTCAGGTACTGATCAGTACACTAAGCCCACTTGGTTCCCCAAATTTCGTTCTTCTATGTTGAAGCGTTCGTTTCCAGTAACAGTTTGAATTTTGGCGTTTCACTCTGTTTTCTCCTATATTGATAGATGTATGTGGAACTCTAAATCAAACACGGTTTGTGCTAGCTTCTTGAAACTTGACACGATTATGTAGTTTCAAGTTCTGTCTCTAGGTTTTGTTTCCTCTTGATGTAGCCCTAAGCAGTGACTGGCGAGATACACTGTCCTTGAAAGGGGTTGCCAAGCTACCCAAAATTACGAATCTCCAGAAATCTCAGCAACTATTTTTTCACCCAAACTGGATGATACTTTCAGGTAATGATCAGTACACTAAGCCCACTTGGTTCCCCAAATTTCGTTCTTCTATGTTGAAGCGTTCGTTTCCAGTAACAGTTTGAATTTTGGCGTTTCACTCTCTTTTCTCCTATATTGATAGATGTATGTGGAACTCTAAATCAAACACGGTTTGTGCTAGCTTCTTCAAACTTGACACGATAATGTAGTTTCAAGTTCTATCTCTAGGTTTTGTTTCCTCTTGATGTAGCCCTAAGCAGTGACTGGCGAGATACACTGTCCTTGAAAGGGGTGGCCAAGCTTCCCAAAATTACGAATCTCCAGAAATCTCAGCAACTATTTTTTCACCCAAACTGGATGATACTTTCAGGTAATGATCACTACACTAAGCCCACTTGGTTCTACAAATTTCGTTCTTCTATGTTGAAGCGTTCGTTTCCAGTAACAGTTTGAATTTTGGCGTTTCACTCTGTTTTCTCCTATATTGATAGATGTATGTGGAACTCTAAATCAAACACGGTTTGTGCTAGCTTCTTCAAACTTGACACGATTATGTAGTTTCAAGTTCTATCTCTAGGTTTTGTTTCCTCTTGATGTAGCCCTAAGCAGTGACTGGCGAGATACACTGTCCTTGAAAGGGGTTGCCAAGCTTCCCAAAATTACGAATCTCCAGAAATCTCAGCAACTATTTTTTCACCCAAACTGGATGATACTTTCAGGTAATGATCAGTACACTAAGCCCACTTGGTTCCCCAAATTTCGTTCTTCTATGTTGAAGCGTTCGTTTCCAGTAACAGTTTGAATTTTGGCGTTTCACTCTGTTTTCTCCTATATTGATAGATGTATGTGGAACTCTAAATCAAACACGGTTTGTGCTAGCTTCTTGAAACTTGACACGATAATGTAGTTTCAAGTTCTGTCTCTAGGTTTTGTTTCCTCTTGATGTAGCCCTAAGCAGTGACTGGCGAGATACAGTGTCCTTGAAATTGGTTGCCAAGCTACCCAAAATTACGAATCTCCAGAAATCTCAGCAACTATTTTTTCACCCAAACTGGATTATACTTTCAGGTAATGATCAGTACACTAAGCCCACTTGGTTCCCCAAATTTCGTTCTTCTATGTTGAAGCGTTCGTTTCCAGTAACAGTTTGAATTTTGGCGTTTCACTCTGTTTTCTCCTATATTGATAGATGTATGTGGAACTCTAAATCAAACACGGTTTGTGCTAGCTTCTTCAAACTTGACACGATAATGTAGTTTCAAGTTCTATCTCTAGGTTTTGTTTCCTCTTGATGTAGCCCTAAGCAGTGACTGGCGAGATACACTGTCCTTGAAAGGGGTTGCCAAGCTTCCCAAAATTACGAATCTCCAGAAATCTCAGCAACTATTTTTTCACCCAAACTGGATGATACTTTCAGGTAATGATCAGTACACTAAGCCCACTTGGTTCCCCAAATTTCGTTCTTCTATGTTGAAGCGTTCGTTTCCAGTAACAGCTTGAATTTTGGCGTTTTACTCCGTTTTCTCCTATATTGATAGATGTATGTGGAACTCTAAATCAAACACGGTTTGTGCTAGCTTCTTCAAACTTGACACGATTATGTAGTTTCAAGTTCTATCTCTAGGTTTTGTTTCCTCTTGATGTAGCCCTAAGTAGTGACTGGCGAGATACACTGTCCTTGAAAGGGGTTGCCAAGCTTCCCAAAATTACGAATCTCCAGAAATCTCAGCAACTATTTTTTCACCCAAACTGGATGATACTTTCAGGTAATGATCAGTACACTAAGCCCACTTGGTTCCCCAAATTTCGTTCTTCTATGTTGAAGCGTTCGTTTCCAGTAACAGTTTGAATTTTGGCGTTTCACTCTGTTTTCTCCTATATTGATAGACGTATGTGGAACTCTAAATCAAACACGGTTTGTGCTAGCTTCTTGAAACTTGACACGATAATGTAGTTTCAAGTTCTGTCTCTAGGTTTTGTTTCCTCTTGATGTAGCCCTAAGCAGTGACTGGCGAGATACACTGTCCTTGAAAGGGGTTGCCAAGCTACCCAAAATTACGAGTCTCCAGAAATCTCAGCAACTATTTTTTCACCCAAACTGGATGATACTTTCAGGTAATGATCAGTACACTAAGCCCACTTGGTTCCCCAAATTTCGTTCTTCTATGTTGAAGCGTTCGTTTCCAGTAACAGTTTGAATTTTGGCGTTTCACTCTGTTTTCTCCTATATTGATAGATGTATGTGGAACTCTAAATCAAACACGGTTTGTGCTAGCTCCTTGAAACTTGATACGATAATGTAGTTTCAAGATCTATCTCTAAGTTTCGTTTCCTCTTGATGTAGCCCTAAGCAGTGACTGGCGAGATACACTGTCCTTGAAAGGGGTTGCCAAGCTTCCCAAAATTACGAATCTCCAGAAATCTCAGAAACTATTTTTTCACCCAAACTGGATGATACTTTCAGGTAATGATCAGTACACTAACCCCACTTGGTTCCCCAAATTTCGTTCTTCTATGTTGAAGCGTTCGTTTCCAGTAACAGTTTGAATTTTGGCGTTTCACTCTGTTTTCTCCTATATTGATAGATGTATGTGGAACTCTAAATCAAACACGGTTTGTGCTAGCTTCTTGAAACTTGACACGATAATGTAGTTTCAAGTTCTATCTCTAAGTTTCGTTTCCTCTTGATGTAGCCCTAAGCAGTGACTGGCGAGATACACTGTCCTTGAAAGGGGTTGCCAAGCTACCCAAAATTACGAATCTCCAGAAATCTCAGCAACTATTTTTTCACCCAAACTGGATGATACTTTCAGGTAATGATCAGTACACTAAGCCCACTTGGTTCCCCAAATTTCGTTCTTCTATGTTGAAGCGTTCGTTTCCAGTAACAGTTTGAATTTTGGCATTTCACTCTGTTTTCTCCTATATTGATAGATGTATGTGGAACTCTAAATCAAACACGGTTTGTGCTAGCTTCTTGAAACTTGACACGATAATGTAGTTTCAAGTTCTATCTCTAAGTTTCGTTTCCTCTTGATGTAGCCCTAAGCAGTGACTGGCGAGATACACTGTCCTTGAAAGGGGTTGCCAAGCTTCCCAAAATTACGAATCTCCAGAAATCTCAGCAACTATTTTTTCACCCAAACTGGATGATACTTTCAGGTAATGATCAGTACACTAAGCCCACTTGGTTCCCCAAATTTCGTTCTTCTATGTTGAACCGTTCGTTTCCAGTAACAGTTTGAATTTTGGCGTTTCACTCTGTTTTCTCCTATATTGATAGATGTATGTGGAACTCTAAATCAAACACGGTTTGTGCTAGCTTCTTCAAACTTGACACGATAATGTAGTTTCAAGTTCTGTCTCTAGGTTTTGTTTCCTCTTGATGTAGCCCTAAGCAGTGACTGGCGAGATACACTGTCCTTGAAAGGGGTTGCCACGCTTCCAAAAATTACGAATCTCCAGAAATCTCAGCAACTATTTTTTCACCCAAACTGGATGATACTTTCAGGTAATGATCAGTACACTAAGCCCACTTGGTTCCCCAAATTTCGTTCTTCTATGTTGAAGCGTTCGTTTCCAGTAACAGTTTGAATTTTGGCGTTTCACTCTGTTTTCTCCTATATTGATAGATGTATGTGGAACTCTAAATCAAACACGGTTTGTGCTAGCTTCTTCAAACTTGACACGATTATGTAGTTTCAAGTTCTATCTCTAGGTTTTGTTTCCTCTTGATGTAGCCCTAAGCAGTGACTGGCGAGATACACTGTCCTTGAAAGGGGTTGCCAAAATTCCCAAAATTACGAATCTCCAGAAATCTCAGCAACTATTTTTTCACCCAAACTGGATGATACTTTCAGGTAATGATCAGTACACTAAGCCCACTTGGTTCCCCAAATTTCGTTCTTCTATGTTGAAGCGTTCGTTTCCAGTAACAGTTTGAATTTTGGCGTTTCACTCTGTTTTCTCCTATATTGATAGACGTATGTGGAACTCTAAATCAAACACGGTTTGTGCTAGCTTCTTCAAACTTGACACGATAATGTAGTTTCAAGTTCTGTCTCTAGGTTTTGTTTCCTCTTGATGTAGCCCTAAGCAGTGACTGGCGAGATACACTGTCCTTGAAAGGGGTTGCCAAGCTACCCAAAATTACGAATCTCCAGAAATCTCAGCAACTATTTTTTCACCCAAACTGGATGATACTTTCAGGTAATGATCAGTACACTAAGCCCACTTGGTTCCCCAAATTTCGTTCTTCTATGTTGAAGCGTTCGTTTCCAGTAACAGTTTGAATTTTGGCGTTTCACTCTCTTTTCTCCTATATTGATAGATGTATGTGGAACTCTAAATCAAAGACGGTTTGTGCTAGCTTCTTGAAACTTGACACGATAATGTAGTTTCAAGTTCTGTCTCTAGGTTTTGTTTCCTCTTGATGTAGCCCTAAGCAGTGACTGGCGAGATACACTGTCCTTGAAAGGGGTTGCCAAGCTACCCAAAATTACGAATCTCCAGAAATCTCAGCAACTATTTTTTCACCCAAACTGGATGATACTTTCAGGTAATGATCAGTACACTAAGCCCACTTGGTTCCCCAAATTTCGTTCTTCTATGTTGAAGCGTTCGTTTCCAGTAACAGTTTGAATTTTGGCGTTTCACTCTGTTTTCTCCTATATTGATAGATGTATGTGGAACTCTAAATCAAACACGGTTTGTGCTAGCTTCTTCAAACTTGACACGATTATGTAGTTTCAAGTTCTATCTCTCGGTTTTGTTTCCTCTTGATGTAGCCCTAAGCAGTGACTGGCGAGATACACTGACCTTGAAAGGGGTTGCCAAGCTTCCCAAAATTACGAATCTCCAGAAATCTCAGCAACTATTTTTTCACCCAAACTGGATGATACTTTCAGGTAATGATCAGTACACTAAGCCCACTTGGTTCCCCAAATTTCGTTCTTCTATGTTGAAGCGTTCGTTTCCAGTAACAGTTTGAATTTTGGCGTTTCACTCTGTTTTCTTCTATATTGATAGATGTATGTGGAACTCTAAATCAAACACGGTTTGTGCTAGCTTCTTCAAACTTGACACGATAATGTAGTTTCAAGTTCTGTCTCTAGGTTTTGTTTCCTCTTGATGTAGCCCTAAGCAGTGACTGGCGAGATACACTGTTTTTGAAAGGGGTTGCCAAGCTACCGAAAATTACGAATCTCCAGAAATCTCAGCAACTATTTTTTCACCCAAACTGGATGATACTTTCAGGTAATGATCAGTACACTAAGCCCACTTGGTTCCCCAAATTTCGTTCTTCTATGTTGAAGCGTTCGTTTCCAGTAACAGTTTGAATTTTGGCGTTTCACTCTGTTTTCTCCTATATTGATAGATGTTTGTGGAACTCTAAATCAAACACGGTTTGTGCTAGCTTCTTCAAACTTGACACGATTATGTAGTTTCAAGTTCTATCTCTAGGTTTTGTTTCCTCTTGATGTAGCCCTAAGCAGTGACTGGCGAGATACACTGTCCTTGAAAGGGGTTGCCAAGCTTCCCAAAATTACGAATATCCAGAAATCTCAGCAACTATTTTTTCACCCAAACTGGATGATACTTTCAGGTAATGATCAGTACACTAAGCCCACTTGGTTCCCCAAATTTCGTTCTTCTATGTTGAAGCGTTCGTTTCCAGTAACAGTTTGAATTTTGGCGTTTCACTCTGTTTTCTCCTATATTGATAGACGTATGTGGAACTCTAAATCAAACACGGTTTGTGCTAGCTTCTTGAAACTTGACACGATAATGTAGTTTCAAGTTCTGTCTCTAGGTTTTGTTTTCTCTTGATGTAGCCCTAAGCAGTGACTGGCGAGATACACTGTCCTTGAAAGGGGTTGCCAAGCTACCCAAAATTACGAATCTCCAGAAATCTCAGCAACTATTTTTTCACCCAAACTGGATGATACTTTCAGGTAATGATCAGTACACTAAGCCCAGTTGGTTCCCCAAATTTCGTTCTTCTATGTTGAAGCGTTCGTTTCCAGTAACAGTTTGAAATTTGGCGTTTCACTCTGTTTTCTCCAATATTGATAGATGTATGTGGAACTCTAAATCAAACACGGTTTGTGCTAGCTTCTTGAAACTTGACAAGATAATGTAGTTTCAAGTTCTATCTCTAAGTTTCGTTTCCTCTTGATGTAGCCCTAAGCAGTGACTGGCGAGATACACTGTCCTTGAAAGGGGTTGCCAAGCTTCCCAAAATTGTGAATCTCCAGAAATATCAGCAACTATTTTTTCACCCAAACTGGATGATACTTTCAGGTAATGATCAGTACACTAAGCCCACTTGGTTCCCCAAATTTCGTTCTTCTATGTTGAAGCGTTCGTTTCCAGTAACAGTTTGAATTTTGGCGTTTCACTCTGTTTTCTCCTATATTGATAGACGTATGTGGAACTCTAAATCAAACACGGTTTGTGCTAGCTTCTTGAAACTTGACACGATAATGTAGTTTCAAGTTCTGTCTCTAGGTTTTGTTTCCTCCTGATGTAGCCCTAAGCAGTGACTGGCGAGATACACTGTCCTTGAAAGGGGTTGCCAAGCTACCCAAAATTACGAATCTCCAGAAATCTCAGCAACTATTTTTTCACCCAAACTGGATGATACTTTCAGGTAATGATCAGTACACTAAGCCCACTTGGTTCCCCAAATTTCGTTCTTCTATGTTGAAGCGTTCGTTTCCAGTAACAGTTTGAATTTTGGTGTTTCACTCTGTTTTCTCCTATATTGATAGATGTATGTGGAACTCTAAATCAAACACGGTTTGTGCTAGCTTCTTGAAACTTGATACGATAATGTAGTTTCAAGTTCTATCTCTAAGTTTCGTTTCCTTTTGATGTAGCCCTAAGCAGTGACTGGCGAGATACACTGTCCTTGAAAGGGGTTGCCAAGCTTCCCAAAATTACGAATCTCCAGAAATCTCAGCAACTATTTTTTCACCCAAACTGGATGATACTTTCAGGTAATGATCAGTACACTAAGCCCACTTGGTTCCCCAAATTTCGTTCTTCTATGTTGAAGCGTTCGTTTCCAGTAACAGTTTGAATTTTGGCGTTTCACTCTGTTTTCTTCTATATTGATAGATGTATGTGGAACTCTAAATCAAACACGGTTTGTGCTAGCTTCTTCAAACTTGACACGATAATGTAGTTTCAAGTTCTGTCTCTAGGTTTTGTTTCCTCTTGATGTAGCCCTAAGCAGTGACTGGCGAGATACACTGTTTTTGAAAGGGGTTGCCAAGCTACCGAAAATTACGAATCTCCAGAAATCTCAGCAACTATTTTTTCACCCAAACTGGATGATACTTTCAGGTAATGATCAGTACACTAAGCCCACTTGGTTCCCCAAATTTCGTTCTTCTATGTTGAAGCGTTCGTTTCCAGTAACAGTTTGAATTTTGGCGTTTCACTCTGTTTTCTCCTATATTGATAGATGTTTGTGGAACTCTAAATCAAACACGGTTTGTGCTAGCTTCTTCAAACTTGACACGATTATGTAGTTTCAAGTTCTATCTCTAGGTTTTGTTTCCTCTTGATGTAGCCCTAAGCAGTGACTGGCGAGATACACTGTCCTTGAAAGTGGTTGCCAAGCTTCCCAAAATTACGAATCTCCAGAAATCTCAGCAACTATTTTTTCACCCAAACTGGATGATACTTTCAGGTAATGATCAGTACACTAAGCCCACTTGGTTCCCCAAATTTCGTTCTTCTATGTTGAAGCGTTCGTTTCCAGTAACAGTTTGAATTTTGGCGTTTCACTCTGTTTTCTCCTATATTGATAGACGTATGTGGAACTCTAAATCAAACACGGTTTGTGCTAGCTTCTTGAAACTTGACACGATAATGTAGTTTCAAGTTCTGTCTCTAGGTTTTGTTTTCTCTTGATGTAGCCCTAAGCAGTGACTGGCGAGATACACTGTCCTTGAAAGGGGTTGCCAAGCTACCCAAAATTACGAATCTCCAGAAATCTCAGCAACTATTTTTTCACCCAAACTGGATGATACTTTCAGGTAATGATCAGTACACTAAGCCCAGTTGGTTCCCCAAATTTCGTTCTTCTATGTTGAAGCGTTCGTTTCCAGTAACAGTTTGAAATTTGGCGTCTCACTCTGTTTTCTCCAATATTGATAGATGTATGTGGAACTCTAAATCAAACACGGTTTGTGCTAGCTTCTTGAAACTTGACAAGATAATGTAGTTTCAAGTTCTATCTCTAAGTTTCGTTTCCTCTTGATGTAGCCCTAAGCAGTGACTGGCGAGATACACTGTCCTTGAAAGGGGTTGCCAAGCTTCCCAAAATTGTGAATCTCCAGAAATATCAGCAACTATTTTTTCACCCAAACTGGATGATACTTTCAGGTAATGATCAGTACACTAAGCCCACTTGGTTCCCCAAATTTCGTTCTTCTATGTTGAAGCGTTCGTTTCCAGTAACAGTTTGAATTTTGGCGTTTCACTCTGTTTTCTCCTATATTGATAGACGTATGTGGAACTCTAAATCAAACACGGTTTGTGCTAGCTTCTTGAAACTTGACACGATAATGTAGTTTCAAGTTCTGTCTCTAGGTTTTGTTTCCTCCTGATGTAGCCCTAAGCAGTGACTGGCGAGATACACTGTCCTTGAAAGGGGTTGCCAAGCTACCCAAAATTACGAATCTCCAGAAATCTCAGCAACTATTTTTTCACCCAAACTGGATGATACTTTCAGGTAATGATCAGTACACTAAGCCCACTTGGTTCCCCAAATTTCGTTCTTCTATGTTGAAGCGTTCGTTTCCAGTAACAGTTTGAATTTTGGTGTTTCACTCTGTTTTCTCCTATATTGATAGATGTATGTGGAACTCTAAATCAAACACGGTTTGTGCTAGCTTCTTGAAACTTGATACGATAATGTAGTTTCAAGTTCTATCTCTAAGTTTCGTTTCCTTTTGATGTAGCCCTAAGCAGTGACTGGCGAGATACACTGTCCTTGAAAGGGGTTGCCAAGCTTCCCAAAATTACGAATCTCCAGAAATCTCAGCAACTATTTTTTCACCCAAACTGGATGATACTTTCACGTAATGATCAGTACACTAAGCCCACTTGGTTCCCCAAATTTCGTTCTTCTATGTTGAAGCGTTCGTTTCCAGTAACAGTTTGAATTTTGGCGTTTTACTCCATTTTCTCTTATATTGATAGATGTATGTGGAACACTAAATCAAACACGGTTTGTGCTAGCTTCTTGAAACTTGACACGATAATGTAGTTTCAAGTTCTATCTCTAAGTTTCGTTTCCTCTTGATGTAGCCCTAAGCAGTGACTGGCGAGATACACTGTCCTTGAAAGGGGTTGCCAAGCTACCCAAAATTACGAATCTCCAGAAATCTCAGCAACTATTTTTTCACCCAAACTGGATGATACTTTCAGGTAATGATCAGTACACTAAGCCCAGTTGGTTCCCCAAATTTCGTTCTTCTATGTTGAAGCCTTCGTTTCCAGTAACAGTTTGAAATTTGGCGTTTCACTCTGTTTTCTCCTATATTGATAGATGTATGTGGAACTCTAAATCAAACACGGTTTGTGCTAGCTTCTTGAAACTTGACACGATAATGTAGTTTCACGTTCCATCTCTAAGTTTCGTTTCCTCTTGATGTAGCCCTAAGCAGTGACTGGCGAGATACACTGTCCTTGAAAGGGGTTGCCAAGCTTCCCAAAATTACGAATCTCCAGAAATCTCAGCAACTATTTTTTCACCCAAACTGGATGATACTTTCAGGTAATGATCAGTACACTAAGCCCACTTGGTTCCCCAAATTTCGTTCTTCTATGTTGAACCGTTCGTTTCCAGTAACAGTTTGAATTTTGGCGTTTCACTCTGTTTTCTCCTATATTGATAGATGTATGTGGAACTCTAAATCAAACACGGTTTGTGCTAGCTTCTTCAAACTTGACACGATAATGTAGTTTCAAGTTCTGTCTCTAGGTTTTGTTTCCTCTTGATGTAGCCCTAAGCAGTGACTGGCGAGATACACTGTCCTTGAAAGGGGTTGCCACGCTTCCCAAAATTACGAATCTCCAGAAATCTCAGCAACTATTTTTTCACCCAAACTGGATGATACTTTCAGGTAATGATCAGTACACTAAGCCCACTTGGTTCCCCAAATTTCGTTCTTCTATGTTGAAGCGTTCGTTTCCAGTAACAGTTTGAATTTTGGCGTTTCACTCTGTTTTCTCCTATATTGATAGATGTATGTGGAACTCTAAATCAAACACGGTTTGTGCTAGCTTCTTCAAACTTGACACGATTATGTAGTTTCAAGTTCTATCTCTAGGTTTTGTTTCCTCTTGATGTAGCCCTAAGCAGTGACTGGCGAGATACACTGTCCTTGAAAGGGGTTGCCAAAATTCCCAAAATTACGAATCTCCAGAAATCTCAGCAACTATTTTTTCACCCAAACTGGATGATACTTTCAGGTAATGATCAGTACACTAAGCCCACTTGGTTCCCCAAATTTCGTTCTTCTATGTTGAAGCGTTCGTTTCCAGTAACAGTTTGAATTTTGGCGTTTCACTCTGTTTTCTCCTATATTGATAGACGTATGTGGAACTCTAAATCAAACACGGTTTGTGCTAGCTTCTTGAAACTTGACACGATAATGTAGTTTCAAGTTCTGTCTCTAGGTTTTGTTTCCTCTTGATGTAGCCCTAAGCAGTGACTGGCGAGATACACTGTCCTTGAAAGGGGTTGCCAAGCTACCCAAAATTACGAATCTCCAGAAATCTCAGCAACTATTTTTTCACCCAAACTGGATGATACTTTCAGGTAATGATCAGTACACTAAGCCCACTTGGTTCCCCAAATTTCGTTCTTCTATGTTGAAGCGTTCGTTTCCAGTAACAGTTTGAATTTTGGCGTTTCACTCTCTTTTCTCCTATATTGATAGATGTATGTGGAACTCTAAATCAAAGACGGTTTGTGCTAGCTTCTTGAAACTTGACACGATAATGTAGTTTCAAGTTCTGTCTCTAGGTTTTGTTTCCTCTTGATGTAGCCCTAAGCAGTGACTGGCGAGATACACTGTCCTTGAAAGGGGTTGCCAAGCTACCCAAAATTACGAATCTCCAGAAATCTCAGCAACTATTTTTTCACCCAAACTGGATGATACTTTCAGGTAATGATCAGTACACTAAGCCCACTTGGTTCCCCAAATTTCGTTCTTCTATGTTGAAGCGTTCGTTTCCAGTAACAGTTTGAATTTTGGCGTTTCACTCTGTTTTCTCCTATATTGATAGATGTATGTGGAACTCTAAATCAAACACGGTTTGTGCTAGCTTCTTCAAACTTGACACGATTATGTAGTTTCAAGTTCTATCTCTAGGTTTTGTTTCCTCTTGATGTAGCCCTAAGCAGTGACTGGCGAGATACACTGACCTTGAAAGGGGTTGCCAAGCTTCCCAAAATTACGAATCTCCAGAAATCTCAGCAACTATTTTTTCACCCAAACTGGATGATACTTTCAGGTAATGATCAGTACACTAAGCCCACTTGGTTCCCCAAATTTCGTTCTTCTATGTTGAAGCGTTCGTTTCCAGTAACAGTTTGAATTTTGGCGTTTCACTCTGTTTTCTTCTATATTGATAGATGTATGTGGAACTCTAAATCAAACACGGTTTGTGCTAGCTTCTTCAAACTTGACACGATAATGTAGTTTCAAGTTCTGTCTCTAGGTTTTGTTTCCTCTTGATGTAGCCCTAAGCAGTGACTGGCGAGATACACTGTTTTTGAAAGGGGTTGCCAAGCTACCGAAAATTACGAATCTCCAGAAATCTCAGCAACTATTTTTTCACCCAAACTGGATGATACTTTCAGGTAATGATCAGTACACTAAGCCCACTTGGTTCCCCAAATTTCGTTCTTCTATGTTGAAGCGTTCGTTTCCAGTAACAGTTTGAATTTTGGCGTTTCACTCTGTTTTCTTCTATATTGATAGATGTTTGTGGAACTCTAAATCAAACACGGTTTGTGCTAGCTTCTTCAAACTTGACACGATTATGTAGTTTCAAGTTCTATCTCTAGGTTTTTTTTCCTCTTGATGTAGCCCTAAGCAGTGACTGGCGAGATACACTGTCCTTGAAAGGGGTTGCCAAGCTTCCCAAAATTACGAATCTCCAGAAATCTCAGCAACTATTTTTTCACCCAAACTGGATGATACTTTCAGGTAATGATCAGTACACTAAGCCCACTTGGTTCCCCAAATTTCGTTCTTCTATGTTGAAGCGTTCGTTTCCAGTAACAGTTTGAATTTTGGCGTTTCACTCTGTTTTCTCCTATATTGATAGACGTATGTGGAACTCTAAATCAAACACGGTTTGTGCTAGCTTCTTGAAACTTGACACGATAATGTAGTTTCAAGTTCTGTCTCTAGGTTTTGTTTTCTCTTGATGTAGCCCTAAGCAGTGACTGGCGAGATACACTGTCCTTGAAAGGGGTTGCCAAGCTACCCAAAATTACGAATCTCCAGAAATCTCAGCAACTATTTTTTCACCCAAACTGGATGATACTTTCAGGTAATGATCAGTACACTAAGCCCAGTTGGTTCCCCAAATTTCGTTCTTCTATGTTGAAGCGTTCGTTTCCAGTAACAGTTTGAAATTTGGCGTTTCACTCTGTTTTCTCCAATATTGATAGATGTATGTGGAACTCTAAATCAAACACGGTTTGTGCTAGCTTCTTGAAACTTGACAAGATAATGTAGTTTCAAGTTCTATCTCTAAGTTTCGTTTCCTCTTGATGTAGCCCTAAGCAGTGACTGGCGAGATACACTGTCCTTGAAAGGGGTTGCCAAGCTTCCCAAAATTGCGAATCTCCAGAAATATCAGCAACGATTTTTTCACCCAAACTGGATGATACTTTCAGGTAATGATCAGTACACTAAGCCCACTTGGTTCCCCAAATTTCGTTCTTCTATGTTGAAGCGTTCGTTTCCAGTAACAGTTTGAATTTTGGCGTTTCACTCTGTTTTCTCCTATATTGATAGACGTATGTGGAACTCTAAATCAAACACGGTTTGTGCTAGCTTCTTGAAACTTGACACGATAATGTAGTTTCAAGTTCTGTCTCTAGGTTTTGTTTCCTCCTGATGTAGCCCTAAGCAGTGACTGGCGAGATACACTGTCCTTGAAAGGGGTTGCCAAGCTACCCAAAATTACGAATCTCCAGAAATCTCAGCAACTATTTTTTCACCCAAACTGGATGATACTTTCAGGTAATGATCAGTACACTAAGCCCACTTGGTTCCCCAAATTTCGTTCTTCTATGTTGAAGCGTTCGTTTCCAGTAACAGTTTGAATTTTGGTGTTTCACTCTGTTTTCTCCTATATTGATAGATGTATGTGGAACTCTAAATCAAACACGGTTTGTGCTAGCTTCTTGAAACTTGATACGATAATGTAGTTTCAAGTTCTATCTCTGAGTTTCGTTTCCTCTTGATGTAGCCCTAAGCAGTGACTGGCGAGATACACTGTCCTTGAAAGGGGTTGCCAAGCTTCCCAAAATTACGAATCTCCAGAAATCTCAGCAACTATTTTTTCACCCAAACTGGATGATACTTTCACGTAATGATCAGTACACTAAGCCCACTTGGTTCCCCAAATTTCGTTCTTCTATGTTGAAGCGTTCGTTTCCAGTAACAGTTTGAATTTTGGCGTTTTACTCCATTTTCTCTTATATTGATAGATGTATGTGGAACTCTAAATCAAACACGGTTTGTGCTAGCTTCTTGAAACTTGACACGATAATGTAGTTTCAAGTTCTATCTCTAAGTTTCGTTTCCTCTTGATGTAGCCCTAAGCAGTGACTGGCGAGATACACTGTCCTTGAAAGGGGTTGCCAAGCTACCCAAAATTACGAATCT
This sequence comes from Spermophilus citellus, assembly GCF_964194105.1. Classification (NCBI taxonomy): domain Eukaryota; kingdom Metazoa; phylum Chordata; class Mammalia; order Rodentia; family Sciuridae; genus Spermophilus; species Spermophilus citellus. Next base: position 604,996 of record NW_027672837.1, on the reverse strand, counting down.
CCAGAAATCTCAGCAACTATTTTTTCACCCAAACTGGATGATACTTTCAGGTAATGATCAGTACACTAAGCCCAGTTGGTTCCCCAAATTTCGTTCTTCTATGTTGAAGCCTTCGTTTCCAGTAACAGTTTGAAATTTGGCGTTTCACTCTGTTTTCTCCTATATTGATAGATGTATGTGGAACTCTAAATCAAACACGGTTTGTGCTAGCTTCTTGAAACTTGACACGATAATGTAGTTTCAAGTTCCATCTCTAAGTTTCGTTTCCTCTTGATGTAGCCCTAAGCAGTGACTGGCGAGATACACTGTCCTTGAAAGGGGTTGCCAAGCTTCCCAAAATTACGAATCTCCAGAAATCTCAGCAACTATTTTTTCACCCAAACTGGATGATACTTTCAGGTAATGATCAGTACACTAAGCCCACTTGGTTCCCCAAATTTCGTTCTTCTATGTTGAAGCGTTCGTTTCCAGTAACAGTTTGAATTTTGGCGTTTCACTCTGTTTTCTCCTATATTGATAGATGTATGTGGAACTCTAAATCAAACACGGTTTGTGCTAGCTTCTTCAAACTTGACACGATTATGTAGTTTCACGTTCTCTCTCTAGGTTTCGTTTCCTCTTGATGTAGCCCTAAGCAGTGACTGGCGAGATACACTGTCCTTGAAAGGTGTTGCCAAGCTACCCCAAATTACGGATCTCCAGAAATCTCAGCAACTATTTTTTCACCCAAACTGGATGATACTTTCAGGTAATGATCAGTACACTAAGCCCACTTGGTTCCCCAAATTTCGTTCTTCTATGTTGAAGCGTTCGTTTCCAGTAACAGTTTGAATTTTGGCGTTTCACTCTCTTTTCTCCTATATTGATAGATGTATGTGGAACTCTAAATCAAACACGGTTTGTGCTAGCTTCTTGAAACTTGACACGATAATGTAGTTTCAAGTTCTGTCTCTAGGTTTTGTTTCCTCTTGATGTAGCCCTAAGCAGTGACTGGCGAGATACACTGTCCTTGAAAGGGGTTGCCAAGCTACCCAAAATTACGAATCTCCAGAAATCTCAGCAACTATTTTTTCACCCAAACTGGATGATACTTTCAGGTAATGATCAGTACACTAAGCCCACTTGGTTCCCCAAATTTCGTTCTTCTATGTTGAAGCGTTCGTTTCCAGTAACAGTTTGAATTTTGGCGTTTCACTCTCTTTTCTCCTATATTGATAGATGTATGTGGAACTCTAAATCAAAGACGGTTTGTGCTAGCTTCTTGAAACTTGACACGATAATGTAGTTTCAAGTTCTATCTCTAGGTTTTGTTTCCTCTTGATGTAGCCCTAAGCAGTGACTGGCGAGATACACTGTCCTTCAAAGGGGTTGCCAAGCTTCCCAAAATTACGAATCTCCAGAAATCTCAGCAACTATTTTTTCACCCAAACTGGATGATACTTTCAGGTAATGATCAGTACACTAAGCCCACTTGGTTCCCCAAATTTCGTTCTTCTATGTTGAAGCGTTCGTTTCCAGTAACAGTTTGAATTTTGGCGTTTCACTCTGTTTTCTCCTATATTGATAGATGTATGTGGAACTCTAAATCAAACACGGTTTGTGCTAGCTTCTTCAAACTTGACACGATAATGTAGTTTCAAGTTCTATCTCTAGGTTTTGTTTCCTCTTGATGTAGCCCTAAGCAGTGACTGGCGAGATACACTGTCCTTGAAAGGGGTTGCCAAGCTTCCCAAAATTACGAATCTCCAGAAATCTCAGCAACTATTTTTTCACCCAAACTGGATGATACTTTCAGGTAATGATCAGTACACTAAGCCCACTTGGTTCCCCAAATTTCGTTCTTCTATGTTGAAGCGTTCGTTTCCAGTAACAGTTTGAATTTTGGCGTTTCACTCTGTTTTCTCCTATATTGATAGATGTATGTGGAACTCTAAATCAAACACGGTTTGTGCTAGCTTCTTGAAACTTGACACGATAATGTAGTTTCAAGTTCTATCTCTAAGTGTCGTTTCCTCTTGATGTAGCCCTAAGCAGTGACTGGCGAGATACACTGTCCTTGAAAGGGGTTGCCAAGCTTCCCAAAATTACGAATCTCCAGAAATCTCAGCAACTATTTTTTCACCCAAACTGGATGATACTTTCAGGTAATGATCAGTACACTAAGCCCACTTGGTTCCCCAAATTTCGTTCTTCTATGTTGAAGCGTTCGTTTCCAGTAACAGTTTGAATTTTGGCGTTTCACTCTGTTTTCTCCTATATTGATAGATGTATGTGGAACTCTAAATCAAACACGGTTTGTGCTAGCTTCTTCAAACTTGACACGATAATGTAGTTTCAAGTTCTATCTCTAGGTTTTGTTTCCTCATGATGTAGCCCTAAGCAGTGACTGGCGAGATACACTGTCCTTGAAAGGGGTTGCCAAGCTTCCCAAAATTACGAATCTCCAGAAATCTCAGCAACTATTTTTTCACCCAAACTGGATGATACTTTCAGGTAATGATCAGTACACTAAGCCCACTTCGTTCCCCAAATTTCGTTCTTCTATGTTGAAGCGTTCGTTTCCAGTAACAGTTTGAATTTTGGCGTTTCACTCTGTTTTCTCCTATATTGATAGATGTATGTGGAACTCTAAATCAAACACGGTTTGTGCTAGCTTCTTGAAACTTGACACGATTATGTAGTTTCAAGTTCTGTCTCTAGGTTTTGTTTCCTCTTGATGTAGCCCTAAGCAGTGACTGGCGAGATACACTGTCCTTGAAAGGGGTTGCCAAGCTACCCAAAATTACGAATCTCCAGAAATCTCAACAACTATTTTTTCACCCAAACTGGATGATACTTTCAGGTAATGATCAGTACACTAAGCCCACTTGGTTCCCCAAATTTCGTTCTTCTATGTTGAAGCGTTCGTTTCCAGTAACAGTTTGAAATTTGGCGTTTCACTCTGTTTTCTCCAATATTGATAGATGTATGTGGAACTCTAAATCAAACACGGTTTGTGCTAGCTTCTTGAAACTTGACACGATAATGTAGTTTCAAGTTCTATCTCTAAGTTTCGTTTCCTCTTGATGTAGCCCTAAGCAGTGACTGGCGAGATACACTGTCCTTGAAAGGGGTTGCCAAGCTTCCCAAAATTACGATCTCCAGAAATCTCAGCAACTATTTTTTCACCCAAACTGGATGATACTTTCACGTAATGATCAGTACACTAAGCCCACTTGGTTCCCCAAATTTCGTTCTTCTATGTTGAAGCGTTAGTTTCCAGTAACAGTTTGAATTTTGGCGTTTTACTCCATTTTCTCTTATATTGATAGATGTATGTGGAACTCTAAATCAAACACGGTTTGTGCTAGCTTCTTGAAACTTGACACGATAATGTAGTTTCAAGTTCTATCTCTAAGTTTCGTTTCCTCTTGATGTAGCCCTAAGCAGTGACTGGCGAGATACACTGTCCTTGAAAGGGGTTGCCAAGCTACCCAAAATTACGAATCTCCAGAAATCTCAGCAACTATTTTTTCACCCAAACTGGATGATACTTTCAGGTAATGATCAGTACACTAAGCCCAGTTGGTTCCCCAAATTTCGTTCTTCTATGTTGAAGCCTTCGTTTCCAGTAACAGTTTGAAATTTGGCGTTTCACTCTGTTTTCTCCTATATTGATAGATGTATGTGGAACTCTAAATCAAACACGGTTTGTGCTAGCTTCTTGAAACTTGACACGATAATGTAGTTTCAAGTTCCATCTCTAAGTTTCGTTTCCTCTTGATGTAGCCCTAAGCAGTGACTGGCGAGATACACTGTCCTTGAAAGGGGTTGCCAAGCTTCCCAAAATTACGAATCTCCAGAAATCTCAGCAACTATTTTTTCACCCAAACTGGATGATACTTTCAGGTAATGATCAGTACACTAAGCCCACTTGGTTCCCCAAATTTCGTTCTTCTATGTTGAAGCGTTCGTTTCCAGTAACAGTTTGAATTTTGGCGTTTCACTCTGTTTTCTCCTATATTGATAGATGTATGTGGAACTCTAAATCAAACACGGTTTGTGCTAGCTTCTTCAAACTTGACACGATTATGTAGTTTCACGTTCTCTCTCTAGGTTTCGTTTCCTCTTGATGTAGCCCTAAGCAGTGACTGGCGAGATACACTGTCCTTGAAAGGTGTTGCCAAGCTACCCCAAATTACGGATCTCCAGAAATCTCAGCAACTATTTTTTCACCCAAACTGGATGATACTTTCAGGTAATGATCAGTACACTAAGCCCACTTGGTTCCCCAAATTTCGTTCTTCTATGTTGAAGCGTTCGTTTCCAGTAACAGTTTGAATTTTGGCGTTTCACTCTCTTTTCTCCTATATTGATAGATGTATGTGGAACTCTAAATCAAACACGGTTTGTGCTAGCTTCTTGAAACTTGACACGATAATGTAGTTTCAAGTTCTGTCTCTAGGTTTTGTTTCCTCTTGATGTAGCCCTAAGCAGTGACTGGCGAGATACACTGTCCTTGAAAGGGGTTGCCAAGCTACCCAAAATTACGAATCTCCAGAAATCTCAGCAACTATTTTTTCACCCAAACTGGATGATACTTTCAGGTAATGATCAGTACACTAAGCCCACTTGGTTCCCCAAATTTCGTTCTTCTATGTTGAAGCGTTCGTTTCCAGTAACAGTTTGAATTTTGGCGTTTCACTCTCTTTTCTCCTATATTGATAGATGTATGTGGAACTCTAAATCAAAGACGGTTTGTGCTAGCTTCTTGAAACTTGACACGATAATGTAGTTTCAAGTTCTATCTCTAGGTTTTGTTTCCTCTTGATGTAGCCCTAAGCAGTGACTGGCGAGATACACTGTCCTTCAAAGGGGTTGCCAAGCTTCCCAAAATTACGAATCTCCAGAAATCTCAGCAACTATTTTTTCACCCAAACTGGATGATACTTTCAGGTAATGATCAGTACACTAAGCCCACTTGGTTCCCCAAATTTCGTTCTTCTATGTTGAGCGT